>NW_027472783.1:0-295871 GCF_030347505.1 Rhynchophorus ferrugineus | reverse complement strand
AAGGTGTAAATGATCGATAGTCCATATCTCGGAAACTAAAAGAGATAATGCAATTTGGCAACCGGCAATGTAATTAGCATGCCGAATATTACATGGAATGTGAATTGGAACGAAATCGCCAATAGATAAGACCATTTTACAATTTGGGCCCAAGTTAGAAGCAGAGCCTAAGGTGTAAATTATCGATAGTCCATATCTCGGAAACTACAAGAGATAATGCAACTTGGCCACCGGTAATGTAATTAGCATGCCGAATATTACTTGGAATGTGAATTGGAACGAAATCGCCAATAGATAAGACCATTTTACAATTTGGGCACAAGTTAGAAGCAGAGCTTAAGGTGTAAGTTATCCATAGTCCATATCTCGGAAACTATAAGAGATAATGCAATTTGGCAACTGGCAATGTAATTAGCATGCCGAATATTACTTGGAATGTGAATTGGAACGAAATCGCCAATAGATAAGACCATTTTACAATTTGGGCCCAAGTTAGAAGCAGAGCCTAAGGTGTAAATTATCGATAGTCCATATCTCGGAAACTATAAGAGATAATGCAATTTGGCAACCGGCAATGTAATTAGCATGCCGAATACTACTTGGAATGTGAATTGGAACAAAATCGCCAATAGATAAGACCATTTTACAATTTGGGCCCAAGTTAGAAGCAGAGCCTAAGGTGTAAATTATCGATAGTCCATATCTCGGAAACTATAAGAGATAATGCAATTTGGCAACCGGCAATGTAATTAGCATGCCGAATACTACTTGGAATGTGAATTGGAACGAAATCGCCAATAGATAAGACCATTTTACAATTTGGGCCCAAGTTAGAAGCAGAGCCTAAGGTGTAAATTATCGATAGTCCATATCTCGGAAACTATAAGAGATAATGCAACTTGGCCACCGGCAATGTAATTAGCATGCCGAATATTACTTGGAATGTGAATTGGAATGAAATCGCCAATAGATAAGACCATTTTACAATTTGGGCACAAGTTAGAAGCAGAGCCTAAGGTGTAAGTTATCCATAGTCCATATCTCGGAAACTATATGAGATAATGCAATTTGGCAACTGGCAATGTAATTAGCATGCCGAATATTACTTGGAATGTGAATTGGAACGAAATCGCCAATAGATAAGACCATTTTACAATTTGGGCCCAAGTTAGAAGCAGAGCCTAAGGTGTAAATTATCGATAGTCCATATCTCGGAAACTATAAGAGATAATGCAATTTGGCAACCAGCAAAGTAATTAGCATGCCGAATACTACTTGGAATGTGAATTGGAACGAAATCGCCAATAGATAAGACCATTTTACAATTTGGGCCCAAGTTAGAAGCAGAACCTAAGGTGTAAGTTATCGATAGTCCATATCTCGGAAACTATAAGAGATAATGCAATTTGGCAACCGGCAATGTAATTAGCATGCCGAATATTACTTGGAATGTGAATTGGAACGAAATCGCCAATAGATAAGACCATTTTACAATTTGGGCCCAAGTCAGAAGCAGAGCCTAAGGTGTAAATTATCGATAGTCCATATCTCGGAAACTAAAAGAGATAATGCAATTTGGCAACCGGCAATGTAATTAGCATGCCGAATATTACTTGGAATGTGAATTGGAACGAAATCGCCAATAGATAAGACCATTTTACAATTTGGGCCCAAGTTAGAAGCAGAGCCTAAGGTGTAAATTATCGATAGTCCATATCTCGGAAACTATAAGAGATAATGCAATTTGGCAACCGGCAATGTAATTAGCATGCCGAATATTACTTGGAATGTGAATTGGAACGAAATCGCCAATAGATAAGACCATTTTACAATTTGGGCCCAAGTCAGAAGCAGAGCCTAAGGTGTAAATTATCGATAGTCCATGTCTCGGAAACTATAAGAGATAATGCAATTTGGCAACCGGCAATGTAATTAGCATGCCGAATATTACTTGGAATGTGAATTGGAACGAAATCGCCAATAGATAAGACCATTTTACAATTTGGGCCCAAGTTAGAAGCAGAGCCTAAGGTGTAAATTATCGATAGTCCATATCTCGGAAACTAAAAGAGATAATGCAATTTGGCAACCGGCAATGTAATTAGCATGCCGAATATTACTTGGAATGTGAATTGGAACGAAATCGCCAATAGATAAGACCATTTTACAATTTGGGCCCAAGTTAGAAGCAGAGCCTAAGGTGTAAATTATCGATAGTCCATATCTCGGAAACTATAAGAGATAATGCAATTTCGCAACCGGCAATGTAATTAGCATGCCGAATATTACTTGGAATGTGAATTGGGACGAAATCGCCAATAGATAAGACCATTTTACAATTTGGGCCCAAGTTAGAAGCAGAGCCTAAGGTGTAAATTATCGATAGTCCATATCTCGGAAACTATAAGAGATAATGCAAATTGGCAACCGGCAATGTAATCAGCATGCCGAATATTACTTGGAATGTGAATTGGAACGAAATCGCCAATAGATAAGACCATTTTACAATTTGGGCCCAAGTTAGAAGCAGAGCCTAAGGTGTAAATTATCGATAGTCCATATCTCGGAAACTATAAGAGATAATGCAATTTGGCAACCGGCAATGTAATTAGCATGCCGAGTACTACTTGGAATGTGAATTGGAACGAAATCGCCAATAGATAAGACCATTTTACACTTTGGGCCCAAGTTAGAAGCAGAGCCTAAGGTTAAAAATAATCGATAGTCCATATCTCGGAAACTATAAGAGATAATGCAATTTGGGAACCGGCAATGTAATTTGCATGCCGAATATTACTTGGAATGTGAATTGGAACGAAATCGCCAATAGATAAGACCATTTTACAATTTGGGCCCAAGTTAGAAGCAGAGCCTAAGGTGTAAATTATCGATAGTCCATATCTCGGAAACTATAAGAGATAATGCAACTTGGCCACCGGCAATGTAATTAGCATGCCGAATATTACTTGGAATGTGAATTGGAACGAAATCGCCAATAGGTAAGACCATTTTACAATTTGGGCCCAAGTTAGAAGCAGAGCCTAAGGTGTAAATTATAGATAGTCCATATCTCGGAAACTATAGGAGATAATTCAATTTGGCAACCGGCAATGTAATTAGCATGCCGAATATTACTTGGAATGTGAATTGGAACGAAATCGCCAATAGATAAGACCATTTTACAATTTGGGCCCAAGTTAGAAGCAGAGCCTAAGGTGTAAATTATCGATAGTCCATATCTCGGAAACTATAAGAGATAATGCAGTTTGGCAACCGGCAATGTAATTAGCATGCCGAATATTACTTGGAATGTGAATTGGAACGAAATCGCCAATAGATAAGACGATTTTACAATATGGGCCCAAGTTAGAAGCAGAGCCTAAGGTGTAAATTATCGATAATCCATATCTCGGAAACTATAAGAGATAATGCAATTTGGCAACCGGCAATTTAATTAACATGCCGAATATTACTTGGAATGTGAATTGGAACGAAATCGCCAATAGATAAGACCATTTTACAATTTGGGCCCAAGTTAGAAGCAGAGCCTAAGGTGTAAATTATCGATAGTCCATATCTCGGAAACTATAAGAGATAATGCAATTTGGCAACCGGCAATGTAATTAGCATGCCGAATACTACTTCGAATGTGAATTGGAACGAAATCGCCAATAGATAAGACCATTTTACAATTTGGGCCCAAGTTAGAAGCAGAGCCTAAGGTGTAAATTATCGATAGTCCATATCTCGGAAACTATAAGAGATAATGCAATTTGGCAACCGGCAATGTAATTAGCATGCCGAATATTACTTGGAATGTGAATTGGAACGAAATCGCCAATAGATAAGACCATTTTACAATTTGGGCCCAAGTTAGAAGCAGAGCCTAAGGTGTAAATTATCGATAGTCCATATCTCGGAAACTATAAGAGATAATGTAATTTGGCAACCGGCAATGTAATTAGCATGCCGAATATTACTGGAATGTGAATTGGAACGAAATCGCCAATAGATAAGACCATTTTACAATTTGGGCCCAAGTTAGAAGCAGAGCCTAAGGTGTAAATTATCGATAGTCCATATCTCGGAAACTATAAGAGATAATGCAATTTGGCAACCGGCAATGTAATTAGCATGCCGAATATTACTTGGAATGTGAATTGGAACGAAATCGCCAATAGATAAGACCATTTTACAATTTGGGCCCAAGTTAGAAGCAGAGCCTAAGGTGTAAATTATCGATAGTCCATATCTCGGAAACTATAAGAGATAATGCAATTTGGCAACCGGCAATGTAATTAGCATGCCGAATATTACTTGGAATGTGAATTGGAACGAAATCGC
Organism: Rhynchophorus ferrugineus; assembly: GCF_030347505.1. Taxonomy (NCBI): domain Eukaryota; kingdom Metazoa; phylum Arthropoda; class Insecta; order Coleoptera; family Curculionidae; genus Rhynchophorus; species Rhynchophorus ferrugineus. Next base: position 291,527 of record NW_027472783.1, on the reverse strand, counting down.
CAATAGATAAGACCATTTTACAATTTGGGCCCAAGTCAGAAGCAGAGCCTAAGGTGTAAATTATCGATAGTCCATGTCTCGGAAACTATAAGAGATAATGCAATTTGGCAACCGGCAATGTAATTAGCATGCCGAATATTACTTGGAATGTGAATTGGAACGAAATCGCCAATAGATAAGACCATTTTACAATTTGGGCCCAAGTTAGAAGCAGAGCCTAAGGTGTAAATTATCGATAGTCCATATCTCGGAAACTATAAGAGATAATGCAACTTGGCCACCGGCAATGTAATTAGCATGCCGAATATTACTTGGAATGTGAATTGGAACGAAATCGCCAATAGGTAAGACCATTTTACAATTTGGGCCCAAGTTAGAAGCAGAGCCTAAGGTGTAAATTATCGATAGTCCATATCTCGGAAACTATAAGAGATAATGCAACTTGGCCACCGGCAATGTAATTAGCATGCCGAATATTACTTGGAATGTGAATTGGAATGAAATCGCCAATAGATAAGACCATTTTACAATTTGGGCACAAGTTAGAAGCAGAGCCTAAGGTGTAAGTTATCCATAGTCCATATCTCGGAAACTATATGAGATAATGCAATTTGGCAACTGGCAATGTAATTAGCATGCCGAATATTACTTGGAATGTGAATTGGAACGAAATCGCCAATAGATAAGACCATTTTACAATTTGGGCCCAAGTTAGAAGCAGAGCCTAAGGTGTAAATTATCGATAGTCCATATCTCGGAAACTATAAGAGATAATGCAATTTGGCAACCAGCAAAGTAATTAGCATGCCGAATACTACTTGGAATGTGAATTGGAACGAAATCGCCAATAGATAAGACCATTTTACAATTTGGGCCCAAGTTAGAAGCAGAACCTAAGGTGTAAATTATCGATAGTCCATATCTCGGAAACTATAAGAGATAATGCAATTTGGCAACCGGCAATGTAATTAGCATGCCGAATATTACTTGGAATGTGAATTGGAACGAAATCGCCAATAGATAAGACCATTTTACAATTTGGGCCCCAGTCAGAAGCAGAGCCTAAGGTGTAAATTATCGATAGTCCATATCTCGGAAACTATAAGAGATAATGCAATTTGGCAACCGGCAATGTAATTAGCATGCCGAATATTACTTGGAATGTGAATTGGAACGAAATCGCCAATAGATAAGAAAATTTTACAATTTGGGCCCAAGTTAGAAGCAGAGCCTAAGGTGTAAATTATCGATAGTCCATATCTCGGAAACTAAAAGAGATAATGCAATTTGGCAACCGGCAATGTAATTAGCATGCCGAATATTACTTGGAATTTGAATTGGAACGAAATCGCCAATAGATAAGACCATTTTACAATTTGGGCCCAAGTTAGAAGCAGAGCCTAAGGTGTAAATTATCGATAGTCCATATCTCGGAAACTATAAGAGATAATGCAATTTCGCAACCGGCAATGTAATTAGCATGCCGAATATTACTTGGAATGTGAATTGGGACGAAATCGCCAATAGATAAGACCATTTTACAATTTGGGCCCAAGTTAGAAGCAGAGCCTAAGGTGTAAATTATCGATAGTCCATATCTCGGAAACTATAAGAGATAATGCAATTTGGCAACCGGCAATGTAATTAGCATGCCGAGTACTACTTGGAATGTGAATTGGAACGAAATCGCCAATAGATAAGACCATTTTACACTTTGGGCCCAAGTTAGAAGCAGAGCCTAAGGTTAAAAATAATCGATAGTCCATATCTCGGAAACTATAAGAGATAATGCAATTTGGGAACCGGCAATGTAATTTGCATGCCGAATATTACTTGGAATGTGAATTGGAACGAAATCGCCAATAGATAAGACCATTTTACAATTTGGGCCCAAGTTAGAAGCAGAGCCTAAGGTGTAAATTATCGATAGTCCATATCTCGGAAACTATAAGAGATAATGCAACTTGGCCACCGGCAATGTAATTAGCATGCCGAATATTACTTGGAATGTGAATTGGAACGAAATCGCCAATAGGTAAGACCATTTTACAATTTGGGCCCAAGTTAGAAGCAGAGCCTAAGGTGTAAATTATCGATAGTCCATATCTCGGAAACTATAGGAGATAATTCAATTTGGCAACCGGCAATGTAATTAGCATGCCGAATATTACTTGGAATGTGAATTGGAACGAAATCGCCAATAGATAAGACCATTTTACAATTTGGGCCCAAGTTAGAAGCAGAGCCTAAGGTGTAAATTATCGATAGTCCATATCTCGGAAACTATAAGAGATAATGCAATTTGGCAACCGGCAATGTAATTAGCATGCCGAATATTACTTGGAATGTGAATTGGAACGAAATCGCCAATAGATAAGACGATTTTACAATTTGGGCCCAAGTTAGAAGCAGAGCCTAAGGTGTAAATTATCGATAATCCATATCTCGGAAACTATAAGAGATAATGCAATTTGGCAACCGGCAATTTAATTAACATGCCGAATATTACTTGGAATGTGAATTGGAACGAAATCGCCAATAGATAAGACCATTTTACAATTTGGGCCCAAGTTAGAAGCAGAGCCTAAGGTGTAAATTATCGATAGTCCATATCTCGGAAACTATAAGAGATAATGCAATTTGGCAACCGGCAATGTAATTAGCATGCCGAATACTACTTGGAATGTGAATTGGAACGAAATCGCCAATAGATAAGACCATTTTACAATTTGGGCCCAAGTTAGAAGCAGAGCCTAAGGTGTAAATTATCGATAGTCCATATCTCGGAAACTATAAGAGATAATGCAATTTGGCAACCGGCAATGTAATTAGCATGCCGAATATTACTTGGAATGTGAATTGGAACGAAATCGCCAATAGATAAGACCATTTTACAATTTGGGCCCAAGTTAGAAGCAGAGCCTAAGGTGTAAATTATCGATAGTCCATATCTCGGAAACTATAAGAGATAATGCAATTTGGCAACCGGCAATGTAATTAGCATGCCGAATATTACTGGAATGTGAATTGGAACGAAATCGCCAATAGATAAGACCATTTTACAATTTGGGCCCAAGTTAGAAGCAGAGCCTAAGGTGTAAATTATCGATAGTCCGTATCTCGGAAACTATAAGAGATAATGCAATTTGGCAACCGGCAATGTAATTAGCATGCCGAATATTACTTTGAATGTGAATTGGAACGAAATCGCCAATAGAGAAGACCATTTTACAATTTGGGCCCAAGTTAGAAGCAGAGCCTAAGGTGTAAATTATCGATAGTCCATATCTCGGAAACTATAAGAGATAATGCAATTTGGCAACCGGCAATGTAATTAGCATGCCGAATATTACTTGGAATGTGAATTGGAACGAAATCGCCAATAGATAAGACCATTTTACAATTTGGGCCCATATCTCGGAAACTATAAGAGATAATGCAATTTGGCAACCGGCAATGTAATTAGCATGCCGAATATTACTTGGAATGTGAATTGGAACGAAATCGCCAATAGGTAAGACCATTTTACAATTTGGGCCCAAGTTAGAAGCAGAGCCTAAGGTGTAAATTATCGATAGTCCATATCTCGGAAACTATAAGAGATAATTCAATTTGGCCACCGGCAATGTAATTAGCATGCCGAATATTACTTGGAATGTGAATTGGAACGAAATCGCCAATAGATAAGGCCATTTTACAATTTGGGCCCAAGTTAGAAGCAGAGCCTAAGGTGTAAATTATCGATAGTCCATATCTCGGAAACTATAAGAGATAATGCAATTTGGCAACCGGCAATGTAATTAGCATGCCGAATAATACTTGGAATGTGAATTGGAACGAAATCGCCAATAGATAAGACCATTTCACAATTTGGGCCCAAGTTAGAAGCAGAGCCTAAGGTGTAAATTATCGATAGTCCATATCTCGGAAACTAAAAGAGATAATGCAATTTGGCAACCGGCAATGTAATTAGCATGCCGAATATTACTTGGAATGTGAATTGGAACGAAATCGCCAATAGATAAGACCATTTTACAATTTGGGCCCAAGTTAGAAGCAGAGCCTAAGGTGTAAATTATCGATAGTCCATATCTCGGAAACTATAAGAGATAATGCAATTTCGCAACCGGCAATGTAATTAGCATGCCGAATATTACTTGGAATGTGAATTGGAACGAAATCGCCAATAGATAAGACCATTTTACAATTTGGGCCCAAGTTAGAAGCAGAGCCTAAGGTGTAAATGATCGATAGTCCATATCTCGGAAACTAAAAGAGATAATGCAATTTGGCAACCGGCAATGTAATTAGCATGCCGAGTACTACTTGGAATGTGAATTGGAACGAAATCGCCAATAGATAAGACCATTTTACACTTTGGGCCCAAGTTAGAAGCAGAGCCTAAGGTGTAAATTATCGATAGTCCATATCTCGGAAACTATAAGAGATAATGCAATTTCGCAACCGGCAATGTAATTAGCATGCCGAATATTACTTGGAATGTGAATTGGGACGAAATCGCCAATAGATAAGACCATTTTACAATTTGGGCCCAAGTTAGAAGCAGAGCCTAAGGTGTAAATTATCGATAGTCCATATCTCGGAAACTATAAGAGATAATGCAATTTGGCAACCGGCAATGTAATTAGCATGCCGAGTACTACTTGGAATGTGAATTGGAACGAAATCGCCAATAGATAAGACCATTTTACACTTTGGGCCCAAGTTAGAAGCAGAGCCTAAGGTTAAAAATAATCGATAGTCCATATCTCGGAAACTATAAGAGATAATGCAATTTGGGAACCGGCAATGTAATTTGCATGCCGAATATTACTTGGAATGTGAATTGGAACGAAATCGCCAATAGATAAGACCATTTTACAATTTGGGCCCAAGTTAGAAGCAGAGCCTAAGGTGTAAATTATCGATAGTCCATATCTCGGAAACTATAAGAGATAATGCAACTTGGCCACCGGCAATGTAATTAGCATGCCGAATATTACTTGGAATGTGAATTGGAACGAAATCGCCAATAGGTAAGACCATTTTACAATTTGGGCCCAAGTTAGAAGCAGAGCCTAAGGTGTAAATTATCGATAGTCCATATCTCGGAAACTATAGGAGATAATTCAATTTGGCAACCGGCAATGTAATTAGCATGCCGAATATTACTTGGAATGTGAATTGGAACGAAATCGCCAATAGATAAGACCATTTTACAATTTGGGCCCAAGTTAGAAGCAGAGCCTAAGGTGTAAATTATCGATAGTCCATATCTCGGAAACTATAAGAGATAATGCAATTTGGCAACCGGCAATGTAATTAGCATGCCGAATATTACTTGGAATGTGAATTGGAACGAAATCGCCAATAGATAAGACGATTTTACAATTTGGGCCCAAGTTAGAAGCAGAGCCTAAGGTGTAAATTATCGATAATCCATATCTCGGAAACTATAAGAGATAATGCAATTTGGCAACCGGCAATTTAATTAACATGCCGAATATTACTTGGAATGTGAATTGGAACGAAATCGCCAATAGATAAGACCATTTTACAATTTGGGCCCAAGTTAGAAGCAGAGCCTAAGGTGTAAATTATCGATAGTCCATATCTCGGAAACTATAAGAGATAATGCAATTTGGCAACCGGCAATGTAATTAGCATGCCGAATACTACTTGGAATGTGAATTGGAACGAAATCGCCAATAGATAAGACCATTTTACAATTTGGGCCCAAGTTAGAAGCAGAGCCTAAGGTGTAAATTATCGATAGTCCATATCTCGGAAACTATAAGAGATAATGCAATTTGGCAACCGGCAATGTAATTAGCATGCCGAATATTACTTGGAATGTGAATTGGAACGAAATCGCCAATAGATAAGACCATTTTACAATTTGGGCCCAAGTTAGAAGCAGAGCCTAAGGTGTAAATTATCGATAGTCCATATCTCGGAAACTATAAGAGATAATGCAATTTGGCAACCGGCAATGTAATTAGCATGCCGAATATTACTGGAATGTGAATTGGAACGAAATCGCCAATAGATAAGACCATTTTACAATTTGGGCCCAAGTTAGAAGCAGAGCCTAAGGTGTAAATTATCGATAGTCCGTATCTCGGAAACTATAAGAGATAATGCAATTTGGCAACCGGCAATGTAATTAGCATGCCGAATATTACTTTGAATGTGAATTGGAACGAAATCGCCAATAGAGAAGACCATTTTACAATTTGGGCCCAAGTTAGAAGCAGAGCCTAAGGTGTAAATTATCGATAGTCCATATCTCGGAAACTATAAGAGATAATGCAATTTGGCAACCGGCAATGTAATTAGCATGCCGAATATTACTTGGAATGTGAATTGGAACGAAATCGCCAATAGATAAGACCATTTTACAATTTGGGTTAGAAGCAGAGCCTAAGGTGTAAATTATCGATAGCCCATATCTCGGAAACTATAAGAGATAATGCAATTTGGCAACCGGCAATGTAATTAGCATGCCGAATATTACTTGGAATGTGAATTGGAACGAAATCGCCAATAGGTAAGACCATTTTACAATTTGGGCCCAAGTTAGAAGCAGAGCCTAAGGTGTAAATTATCGATAGTCCATATCTCGGAAACTATAAGAGATAATTCAATTTGGCCACCGGCAATGTAATTAGCATGCCGAATATTACTTGGAATGTGAATTGGAACGAAATCGCCAATAGATAAGGCCATTTTACAATTTGGGCCCAAGTTAGAAGCAGAGCCTAAGGTGTAAATTATCGATAGTCCATATCTCGGAAACTATAAGAGATAATGCAATTTGGCAACCGGCAATGTAATTAGCATGCCGAATAATACTTGGAATGTGAATTGGAACGAAATCGCCAATAGATAGGACCATTTCACAATTTGGGCCCAAGTTAGAAGCAGAGCCTAAGGTGTAAATTATCGATAGTCCATATCTCGGAAACTAAAAGAGATAATGCAATTTGGCAACCGGCAATGTAATTAGCATGCCGAATATTACTTGGAATGTGAATTGGAACGAAATCGCCAATAGATAAGACCATTTTACAATTTGGGCCCAAGTTAGAAGCAGAGCCTAAGGTGTAAATTATCGATAGTCCATATCTCGGAAACTATAAGAGATAATGCAATTTCGCAACCGGCAATGTAATTAGCATGCCGAATATTACTTGGAATGTGAATTGGAACGAAATCGCCAATAGATAAGACCATTTTACAATTTGGGCCCAAGTTAGAAGCAGAGCCTAAGGTGTAAATGATCGATAGTCCATATCTCGGAAACTAAAAGAGATAATGCAATTTGGCAACCGGCAATGTAATTAGCATGCCGAATATTACTTGGAATGTGAATTGGAACGAAATCGCCAATAGATAAGACCATTTTACAATTTGGGCCCAAGTTAGAAGCAGAGCCTAAGGTGTAAATTATCGATAGTCCATATCTCGGAAACTATAAGAGATAATGCAATTTCGCAACCGGCAATGTAATTAGCATGCCGAATATTACTTGGAATGTGAATTGGGACGAAATCGCCAATAGATAAGACCATTTTACAATTTGGGCCCAAGTTAGAAGCAGAGCCTAAGGTGTAAATTATCGATAGTCCATATCTCGGAAACTATAAGAGATAATGCAATTTGGCAACCGGCAATGTAATTAGCATGCCGAATATTACTTGGAATGTGAATTGGAACGAAATCGCCAATAGATAAGGCCATTTTACAATTTGGGCCCAAGTTAGAAGCAGAGCCTAAGGTGTAAATTATCGATAGTCCATATCTCGGAAACTATAAGAGAAAATGCAATTTGGCAACCGGCAATGTAATTAGCATGCCGAATACTACTTGGAATGTGAATTGGAAAGAAATCGCCAATAGATAAGACCATTTTACAGTTTGGGCCCAAGTTAGAAGCAGAGCCTAAGGTTAAAAATAATCGATAGTCCATATCTCGGAAACTATAAGAGATAATGCAATTTGGGAACCGGCAATGTAATTAGCATGCCGAATATTACTTGGAATGTGAATTGGAACCAAATCGCCAATAGATAAGGCCATTTTACAATTTGGGCCCAAGTTAGAAGCAGAGCCTAAGGTGTAAATTATCGATAGTCCATATCTCGGAAACTATAAGAGATAATGCAATTTGGCAACCGGCAATGTAATTAGCATGCCGAATACTACTTGGAATGTGAATTGGAACGAAATCGCCAATAGATAAGACCATTTTACAGTTTGGGCCCAAGTTAGAAGCAGAGCCTAAGGTTAAAAATAATCGATAGTCCATATCTCGGAAACTATAAGAGATAATGCAATTTGGCAACCAGCAAAGTAATTAGCATGCCGAATACTACTTGGAATGTGAATTGGAACGAAATCGCCAATAGATAAGACCATTTTACAATTTGGGCCCAAGTTAGAAGCAGAACCTAAGGTGTAAATTATCGATAGTCCATATCTCGGAAACTATAAGAGATAATGCAATTTGGCAACCGGCAATGTAATTAGCATGCCGAATATTACTTGGAATGTGAATTGGAACGAAATCGCCAATAGATAAGACCATTTTACAATTTGGGCCCAAGTCAGAAGCAGAGCCTAAGGTGTAAATTATCGATAGTCCATATCTCGGAAACTATAAGAGATAATGCAATTTGGCAACCGGCAATGTAATTAGCATGCCGAATATTACTTGGAATGTGAATTGGAACGAAATCGCCAATAGATAAGACCATTTTACAATTTGGGCCCAAGTTAGAAGCAGAGCCTAAGGTGTAAATTATCGATAGTCCATATCTCGGAAACTATAAGAGATAATGCAATTTCGCAACCGGCAATGTAATTAGCATGCCGAATATTACTTGGAATGTGAATTGGGACGAAATCGCCAATAGATAAGACCATTTTACAATTTGGGCCCAAGTTAGAAGCAGAGCCTAAGGTGTAAATTATCGATAGTCCATATCTCGGAAACTATAAGAGATAATGCAATTTGGCAACCGGCAATGTAATTAGCATGCCGAATATTACTTGGAATGTGAATTGGAACGAAATCGCCAATAGATAAGACCATTTTACAATTTTTGCCCAAGTTAGAAGCAGAGCCTAAGGTGTAAATTATCGATAGTCCATATCTCGGAAACTATAAGAGATAATGCAATTTGGCAACCGGCAATGTAATTAGCATGCCGAGTACTACTTGGAATGTGAATTGGAACGAAATCGCCAATAGATAAGACCATTTTACACTTTGGGCCCAAGTTAGAAGCAGAGCCTAAGGTTAAAAATAATCGATAGTCCATATCTCGGAAACTATAAGAGATAATGCAATTTGGGAACCGGCAATGTAATTTGCATGCCGAATATTACTTGGAATGTGAATTGGAACGAAATCGCCAATAGATAAGACCATTTTACAATTTGGGCCCAAGTTAGAAGCAGAGCCTAAGGTGTAAATTATCGATAGTCCATATCTCGGAAACTATAAGAGATAATGCAACTTGGCCACCGGCAATGTAATTAGCATGCCGAATATTACTTGGAATGTGAATTGGAACGAAATCGCCAATAGGTAAGACCATTTTACAATTTGGGCCCAAGTTAGAAGCAGAGCCTAAGGTGTAAATTATCGATAGTCCATATCTCGGAAACTATAGGAGATAATTCAATTTGGCAACCGGCAATGTAATTAGCATGCCGAATATTACTTGGAATGTGAATTGGAACGAAATCGCCAATAGATAAGACCATTTTACAATTTGGGCCCAAGTTAGAAGCAGAGCCTAAGGTGTAAATTATCGATAGTCCATATCTCGGAAACTATAAGAGATAATGCAATTTGGCAACCGGCAATGTAATTAGCATGCCGAATATTACTTGGAATGTGAATTGGAACGAAATCGCCAATAGATAAGACGATTTTACAATTTGGGCCCAAGTTAGAAGCAGAGCCTAAGGTGTAAATTATCGATAATCCATATCTCGGAAACTATAAGAGATAATGCAATTTGGCAACCGGCAATTTAATTAACATGCCGAATATTACTTGGAATGTGAATTGGAACGAAATCGCCAATAGATAAGACCATTTTACAATTTGGGCCCAAGTTAGAAGCAGAGCCTAAGGTGTAAATTATCGATAGTCCATATCTCGGAAACTATAAGAGATAATGCAATTTGGCAACCGGCAATGTAATTAGCATGCCGAATACTACTTGGAATGTGAATTGGAACGAAATCGCCAATAGATAAGACCATTTTACAATTTGGGCCCAAGTTAGAAGCAGAGCCTAAGGTGTAAATTATCGATAGTCCATATCTCGGAAACTATAAGAGATAATGCAATTTGGCAACCGGCAATGTAATTAGCATGCCGAATATTACTTGGAATGTGAATTGGAACGAAATCGCCAATAGATAAGACCATTTTACAATTTGGGCCCAAGTTAGAAGCAGAGCCTAAGGTGTAAATTATCGATAGTCCATATCTCGGAAACTATAAGAGATAATGCAATTTGGCAACCGGCAATGTAATTAGCATGCCGAATATTACTGGAATGTGAATTGGAACGAAATCGCCAATAGATAAGACCATTTTACAATTTGGGCCCAAGTTAGAAGCAGAGCCTAAGGTGTAAATTATCGATAGTCCATATCTCGGAAACAATAAGAGATAATGCAATTTGGCAACCGGCAATGTAATTAGCATGCCGAATATTACTTTGAATGTGAATTGGAACGAAATCGCCAATAGAGAAGACCATTTTACAATTTGGGCCCAAGTTAGAAGCAGAGCCTAAGGTGTAAATTATCGATAGTCCATATCTCGGAAACTATAAGAGATAATGCAATTTGGCAACCGGCAATGTAATTAGCATGCCGAATATTACTTGGAATGTGAATTGGAACGAAATCGCCAATAGATAAGACCATTTTACAATTTGGGTTAGAAGCAGAGCCTAAGGTGTAAATTATCGATAGTCCATATCTCGGAAACTATAAGAGATAATGCAATTTGGCAACCGGCAATGTAATTAGCATGCCGAATATTACTTGGAATGTGAATTGGAACGAAATCGCCAATAGGTAAGACCATTTTACAATTTGGGCCCAAGTTAGAAGCAGAGCCTAAGGTGTAAATTATCGATAGTCCATATCTCGGAAACTATAAGAGATAATTCAATTTGGCCACCGGCAATGTAATTAGCATGCCGAATATTACTTGGAATGTGAATTGGAACGAAATCGCCAATAGATAAGGCCATTTTACAATTTGGGCCCAAGTTAGAAGCAGAGCCTAAGGTGTAAATTATCGATAGTCCATATCTCGGAAACTATAAGAGATAATGCAATTTGGCAACCGGCAATGTAATTAGCATGCCGAATAATACTTGGAATGTGAATTGGAACGAAATCGCCAATAGATAAGACCATTTCACAATTTGGGCCCAAGTTAGAAGCAGAGCCTAAGGTGTAAATTATCGATAGTCCATATCTCGGAAACTAAAAGAGATAATGCAATTTGGCAACCGGCAATGTAATTAGCATGCCGAATATTACTTGGAATGTGAATTGGAACGAAATCGCCAATAGATAAGACCATTTTACAATTTGGGCCCAAGTTAGAAGCAGAGCCTAAGGTGTAAATTATCGATAGTCCATATCTCGGAAACTATAAGAGATAATGCAATTTCGCAACCGGCAATGTAATTAGCATGCCGAATAATACTTGGAATGTGAATTGGAACGAAATCGCCAATAGATAAGACCATTTCACAATTTGGGCCCAAGTTAGAAGCAGAGCCTAAGGTGTAAATTATCGATAGTCCATATCTCGGAAACTAAAAGAGATAATGCAATTTGGCAACCGGCAATGTAATTAGCATGCCGAATATTACTTGGAATGTGAATTGGAACGAAATCGCCAATAGATAAGACCATTTCACAATTTGGGCCCAAGTTAGAAGCAGAGCCTAAGGTGTAAATTATCGATAGTCCATATCTCGGAAACTAAAAGAGATAATGCAATTTGGCAACCGGCAATGTAATTAGCATGCCGAATATTACTTGGAATGTGAATTGGAACGAAATCGCCAATAGATAAGACCATTTTACAATTTGGGCCCAAGTTAGAAGCAGAGCCTAAGGTGTAAATTATCGATAGTCCATATCTCGGAAACTATAAGAGATAATGCAATTTGGGAACCGGCAATGTAATTAGCATGCCGAATATTACTTGGAATGTGAATTGGAACCAAATCGCCAATAGATAAGGCCATTTTACAATTTGGGCCCAAGTTAGAAGCAGAGCCTAAGGTGTAAATTATCGATAGTCCATATCTCGGAAACTATAAGAGATAATGCAATTTGGCAACCGGCAATGTAATTAGCATTCCGAATATTACTTGGAATGTGAATTGGAACGAAATCGCCAATAGATAAGACCATTTTACAGTTTGGGCCCAAGTTAGAAGCAGAGCCTAAGGTTAAAAATAATCGATAGTCCATATCTCGGAAACTATAAGAGATAATGCAATTTGGCAACCAGCAAAGTAATTAGCATGCCGAATACTACTTGGAATGTGAATTGGAACGAAATCGCCAATAGATAAGACCATTTTACAATTTGGGCCCAAGTTAGAAGCAGAACCTAAGGTGTAAATTATCGATAGTCCATATCTCGGAAACTATAAGAGATAATGCAATTTGGCAACCGGCAATGTAATTAGCATGCCGAATATTACTTGGAATGTGAATTGGAACGAAATCGCCAATAGATAAGACCATTTTACAATTTGGGCCCAAGTCAGAAGCAGAGCCTAAGGTGTAAATTATCGATAGTCCATATCTCGGAAACTATAAGAGATAATGCAATTTGGCAACCGGCAATGTAATTAGCATGCCGAATATTACTTGGAATGTGAATTGGAACGAAATCGCCAATAGATAAGACCATTTTACAATTTGGGCCCAAGTTAGAAGCAGAGCCTAAGGTGTAAATTATCGATAGTCCATATCTCGGAAACTATAAGAGATAATGCAATTTCGCAACCGGCAATGTAATTAGCATGCCGAATATTACTTGGAATGTGAATTGGGACGAAATCGCCAATAGATAAGACCATTTTACAATTTGGGCCCAAGTTAGAAGCAGAGCCTAAGGTGTAAATTATCGATAGTCCATATCTCGGAAACTATAAGAGATAATGCAATTTGGCAACCGGCAATGTAATTAGCATGCCGAATATTACTTGGAATGTGAATTGGAACGAAATCGCCAATAGATAAGACCATTTTACAATTTTTGCCCAAGTTAGAAGCAGAGCCTAAGGTGTAAATTATCGATAGTCCATATCTCGGAAACTATAAGAGATAATGCAATTTGGCAACCGGCAATGTAATTAGCATGCCGAGTACTACTTGGAATGTGAATTGGAACGAAATCGCCAATAGATAAGACCATTTTACACTTTGGGCCCAAGTTAGAAGCAGAGCCTAAGGTTAAAAATAATCGATAGTCCATATCTCGGAAACTATAAGAGATAATGCAATTTGGGAACCGGCAATGTAATTTGCATGCCGAATATTACTTGGAATGTGAATTGGAACGAAATCGCCAATAGATAAGACCATTTTACAATTTGGGCCCAAGTTAGAAGCAGAGCCTAAGGTGTAAATTATCGATAGTCCATATCTCGGAAACTATAGGAGATAATTCAATTTGGCAACCGGCAATGTAATTAGCATGCCGAATATTACTTGGAATGTGAATTGGAACGAAATCGCCAATAGATAAGACCATTTTACAATTTGGGCCCAAGTTAGAAGCAGAGCCTAAGGTGTAAATTATCGATAGTCCATATCTCGGAAACTATAAGAGATAATGCAATTTGGCAACCGGCAATGTAATTAGCATGCCGAATATTACTTGGAATGTGAATTGGAACGAAATCGCCAATAGATAAGACGATTTTACAATTTGGGCCCAAGTTAGAAGCAGAGCCTAAGGTGTAAATTATCGATAATCCATATCTCGGAAACTATAAGAGATAATGCAATTTGGCAACCGGCAATTTAATTAACATGCCGAATATTACTTGGAATGTGAATTGGAACGAAATCGCCAATAGATAAGGCCATTTTACAATTTGGGCCCAAGTTAGAAGCAGAGCCTAAGGTGTAAATTATCGATAGTCCATATCTCGGAAACTATAAGAGATAATGCAATTTGGCAACCGGCAATGTAATTAGCATGCCGAATACTACTTGGAATGTGAATTGGAACGAAATCGCCAATAGATAAGACCATTTTACAATTTGGGCCCAAGTTAGAAGCAGAGCCTAAGGTGTAAATTATCGATAGTCCATATCTCGGAAACTATAAGAGATAATGCAATTTGGCAACCGGCAATGTAATTAGCATGCCGAATATTACTTGGAATGTGAATTGGAACGAAATCGCCAATAGATAAGACCATTTTACAATTTGGGCCCAAGTTAGAAGCAGAGCCTAAGGTGTAAATTATCGATAGTCCATATCTCGGAAACTATAAGAGATAATGCAATTTGGCAACCGGCAATGTAATTAGCATGCCGAATATTACTGGAATGTGAATTGGAACGAAATCGCCAATAGATAAGACCATTTTACAATTTGGGCCCAAGTTAGAAGCAGAGCCTAAGGTGTAAATTATCGATAGTCCATATCTCGGAAACTATAAGAGATAATGCAATTTGGCAACCGGCAATGTAATTAGCATGCCGAATATTACTTTGAATGTGAATTGGAACGAAATCGCCAATAGAGAAGACCATTTTACAATTTGGGCCCAAGTTAGAAGCAGAGCCTAAGGTGTAAATTATCGATAGTCCATATCTCGGAAACTATAAGAGATAATGCAACTTGGCCACCGGCAATGTAATTAGCATGCCGAATATTACTTGGAATGTGAATTGGAACGAAATCGCCAATAGGTAAGACCATTTTACAATTTGGGCCCAAGTTAGAAGCAGAGCCTAAGGTTAAAAATAATCGATAGTCCATATCTCGGAAACTATAAGAGATAATGCAACTTGGCCACCGGCAATGTAATTAGCATGCCGAATATTACTTGGAATGTGAATTGGAACGAAATCGCCAATAGGTAAGACCATTTTACAATTTGGGCCCAAGTTAGAAGCAGAGCCTAAGGTGTAAATTATCGATAGTCCATATCTCGGAAACTATAGGAGATAATTCAATTTGGCAACCGGCAATGTAATTAGCATGCCGAATATTACTTGGAATGTGAATTGGAACGAAATCGCCAATAGATAAGACCATTTTACAATTTGGGCCCAAGTTAGAAGCAGAGCCTAAGGTGTAAATTATCGATAGTCCATATCTCGGAAACTATAAGAGATAATGCAATTTGGCAACCGGCAATGTAATTAGCATGCCGAATATTACTTGGAATGTGAATTGGAACGAAATCGCCAATAGATAAGACGATTTTACAATTTGGGCCCAAGTTAGAAGCAGAGCCTAAGGTGTAAATTATCGATAATCCATATCTCGGAAACTATAAGAGATAATGCAATTTGGCAACCGGCAATTTAATTAACATGCCGAATATTACTTGGAATGTGAATTGGAACGAAATCGCCAATAGATAAGGCCATTTTACAATTTGGGCCCAAGTTAGAAGCAGAGCCTAAGGTGTAAATTATCGATAGTCCATATCTCGGAAACTATAAGAGATAATGCAATTTGGCAACCGGCAATGTAATTAGCATGCCGAATACTACTTGGAATGTGAATTGGAACGAAATCGCCAATAGATAAGACCATTTTACAATTTGGGCCCAAGTTAGAAGCAGAGCCTAAGGTGTAAATTATCGATAGTCCATATCTCGGAAACTATAAGAGATAATGCAATTTGGCAACCGGCAATGTAATTAGCATGCCGAATATTACTTGGAATGTGAATTGGAACGAAATCGCCAATAGATAAGACGATTTTACAATTTGGGCCCAAGTTAGAAGCAGAGCCTAAGGTTAAAAATAATCGATAGTCCATATCTCGGAAACTATAAGAGATAATGCAACTTGGCCACCGGCAATGTAATTAGCATGCCGAATATTACTTGGAATGTGAATTGGAACGAAATCGCCAATAGGTAAGACCATTTTACAATTTGGGCCCAAGTTAGAAGCAGAGCCTAAGGTGTAAATTATCGATAGTCCATATCTCGGAAACTATAGGAGATAATTCAATTTGGCAACCGGCAATGTAATTAGCATGCCGAATATTACTTGGAATGTGAATTGGAACGAAATCGCCAATAGATAAGACCATTTTACAATTTGGGCCCAAGTTAGAAGCAGAGCCTAAGGTGTAAATTATCGATAGTCCATATCTCGGAAACTATAAGAGATAATGCAATTTGGCAACCGGCAATGTAATTAGCATGCCGAATATTACTTGGAATGTGAATTGGAACGAAATCGCCAATAGATAAGACGATTTTACAATTTGGGCCCAAGTTAGAAGCAGAGCCTAAGGTGTAAATTATCGATAATCCATATCTCGGAAACTATAAGAGATAATGCAATTTGGCAACCGGCAATTTAATTAACATGCCGAATATTACTTGGAATGTGAATTGGAACGAAATCGCCAATAGATAAGGCCATTTTACAATTTGGGCCCAAGTTAGAAGCAGAGCCTAAGGTGTAAATTATCGATAGTCCATATCTCGGAAACTATAAGAGATAATGCAATTTGGCAACCGGCAATGTAATTAGCATGCCGAATACTACTTGGAATGTGAATTGGAACGAAATCGCCAATAGATAAGACCATTTTACAATTTGGGCCCAAGTTAGAAGCAGAGCCTAAGGTGTAAATTATCGATAGTCCATATCTCGGAAACTATAAGAGATAATGCAATTTGGGAACCGGCAATGTAATTAGCATGCCGAATATTACTTGGAATGTGAATTGGAACCAAATCGCCAATAGATAAGGCCATTTTACAATTTGGGCCCAAGTTAGAAGCAGAGCCTAAGGTGTAAATTATCGATAGTCCATATCTCGGAAACTATAAGAGATAATGCAATTTGGCAACCGGCAATGTAATTAGCATTCCGAATATTACTTGGAATGTGAATTGGAACGAAATCGCCAATAGATAAGACCATTTTACAGTTTGGGCCCAAGTTAGAAGCAGAGCCTAAGGTTAAAAATAATCGATAGTCCATATCTCGGAAACTATAAGAGATAATGCAATTTGGCAACCAGCAAAGTAATTAGCATGCCGAATACTACTTGGAATGTGAATTGGAACGAAATCGCCAATAGATAAGACCATTTTACAATTTGGGCCCAAGTTAGAAGCAGAACCTAAGGTGTAAATTATCGATAGTCCATATCTCGGAAACTATAAGAGATAATGCAATTTGGCAACCGGCAATGTAATTAGCATGCCGAATATTACTTGGAATGTGAATTGGAACGAAATCGCCAATAGATAAGACCATTTTACAATTTGGGCCCAAGTCAGAAGCAGAGCCTAAGGTGTAAATTATCGATAGTCCATATCTCGGAAACTATAAGAGATAATGCAACTTGGCCACCGGCAATGTAATTAGCATGCCGAATATTACTTGGAATGTGAATTGGAACGAAATCGCCAATAGGTAAGACCATTTTACAATTTGGGCCCAAGTTAGAAGCAGAGCCTAAGGTGTAAATTATCGATAGTCCATATCTCGGAAACTATAGGAGATAATTCAATTTGGCAACCGGCAATGTAATTAGCATGCCGAATATTACTTGGAATGTGAATTGGAACGAAATCGCCAATAGATAAGACCATTTTACAATTTGGGCCCAAGTTAGAAGCAGAGCCTAAGGTGTAAATTATCGATAGTCCATATCTCGGAAACTATAAGAGATAATGCAATTTGGCAACCGGCAATGTAATTAGCATGCCGAATATTACTTGGAATGTGAATTGGAACGAAATCGCCAATAGATAAGACGATTTTACAATTTGGGCCCAAGTTAGAAGCAGAGCCTAAGGTGTAAATTATCGATAATCCATATCTCGGAAACTATAAGAGATAATGCAATTTGGCAACCGGCAATTTAATTAACATGCCGAATATTACTTGGAATGTGAATTGGAACGAAATCGCCAATAGATAAGGCCATTTTACAATTTGGGCCCAAGTTAGAAGCAGAGCCTAAGGTGTAAATTATCGATAGTCCATATCTCGGAAACTATAAGAGATAATGCAATTTGGCAACCGGCAATGTAATTAGCATGCCGAATACTACTTGGAATGTGAATTGGAACGAAATCGCCAATAGATAAGACCATTTTACAATTTGGGCCCAAGTTAGAAGCAGAGCCTAAGGTGTAAATTATCGATAGTCCATATCTCGGAAACTATAAGAGATAATGCAATTTGGCAACCGGCAATGTAATTAGCATGCCGAATATTACTTGGAATGTGAATTGGAACGAAATCGCCAATAGATAAGACCATTTTACAATTTGGGCCCAAGTTAGAAGCAGAGCCTAAGGTGTAAATTATCGATAGTCCATATCTCGGAAACTATAAGAGATAATGCAATTTGGCAACCGGCAATGTAATTAGCATGCCGAATATTACTGGAATGTGAATTGGAACGAAATCGCCAATAGATAAGACCATTTTACAATTTGGGCCCAAGTTAGAAGCAGAGCCTAAGGTGTAAATTATCGATAGTCCATATCTCGGAAACTATAAGAGATAATGCAATTTGGCAACCGGCAATGTAATTAGCATGCCGAATATTACTTTGAATGTGAATTGGAACGAAATCGCCAATAGAGAAGACCATTTTACAATTTGGGCCCAAGTTAGAAGCAGAGCCTAAGGTGTAAATTATCGATAGTCCATATCTCGGAAACTATAAGAGATAATGCAATTTGGCAACCGGCAATGTAATTAGCATGCCGAATATTACTTGGAATGTGAATTGGAACGAAATCGCCAATAGATAAGACCATTTTACAATTTGGGTTAGAAGCAGAGCCTAAGGTGTAAATTATCGATAGTCCATATCTCGGAAACTATAAGAGATAATGCAATTTGGCAACCGGCAATGTAATTAGCATGCCGAATATTACTTGGAATGTGAATTGGAACGAAATCGCCAATAGGTAAGACCATTTTACAATTTGGGCCCAAGTTAGAAGCAGAGCCTAAGGTGTAAATTATCGATAGTCCATATCTCGGAAACTATAAGAGATAATTCAATTTGGCCACCGGCAATGTAATTAGCATGCCGAATATTACTTGGAATGTGAATTGGAACGAAATCGCCAATAGATAAGGCCATTTTACAATTTGGGCCCAAGTTAGAAGCAGAGCCTAAGGTGTAAATTATCGATAGTCCATATCTCGGAAACTATAAGAGATAATGCAATTTGGCAACCGGCAATGTAATTAGCATGCCGAATAATACTTGGAATGTGAATTGGAACGAAATCGCCAATAGATAAGACCATATCACAATTTGGGCCCAAGTTAGAAGCAGAGCCTAAGGTGTAAATTATCGATAGTCCATATCTCGGAAACTAAAAGAGATAATGCAATTTGGCAACCGGCAATGTAATTAGCATGCCGAATATTACTTGGAATGTGAATTGGAACGAAATCGCCAATAGATAAGACCATTTTACAATTTGGGCCCAAGTTAGAAGCAGAGCCTAAGGTGTAAATTATCGATAGTCCATATCTCGGAAACTATAAGAGATAATGCAATTTCGCAACCGGCAATGTAATTAGCATGCCGAATATTACTTGGAATGTGAATTGGGACGAAATCGCCAATAGATAAGACCATTTTACAATTTGGGCCCAAGTTAGAAGCAGAGCCTAAGGTGTAAATGATCGATAGTCCATATCTCGGAAACTAAAAGAGATAATGCAATTTGGCAACCGGCAATATAATTAGCATGCCGAATATTACTTGGAATGTGAATTGGAACGAAATCGCCAATAGATAAGACCATTTTACAATTTGGGCCCAAGTTAGAAGCAGAGCCTAAGGTGTAAATTATCGATAGTCCATATCTCGGAAACTATAAGAGATAATGCAATTTCGCAACCGGCAATGTAATTAGCATGCCGAATATTACTTGGAATGTGAATTGGGACGAAATCGCCAATAGATAAGACCATTTTACAATTTGGGCCCAAGTTAGAAGCAGAGCCTAAGGTGTAAATTATCGATAGTCCATATCTCGGAAACTATAAGAGATAATGCAATTTGGCAACCGGCAATGTAATTAGCATGCCGAATATTACTTGGAATGTGAATTGGAACGAAATCGCCAATAGATAAGGCCATTTTACAATTTGGGCCCAAGTTAGAAGCAGAGCCTAAGGTGTAAATTATCGATAGTCCATATCTCGGAAACTATAAGAGAAAATGCAATTTGGCAACCGGCAATGTAATTAGCATGCCGAATACTACTTGGAATGTGAATTGGAAAGAAATCGCCAATAGATAAGACCATTTTACAGTTTGGGCCCAAGTTAGAAGCAGAGCCTAAGGTTAAAAATAATCGATAGTCCATATCTCGGAAACTATAAGAGATAATGCAATTTGGGAACCGGCAATGTAATTAGCATGCCGAATATTACTTGGAATGTGAATTGGAACCAAATCGCCAATAGATAAGGCCATTTTACAATTTGGGCCCAAGTTAGAAGCAGAGCCTAAGGTGTAAATTATCGACAGTCCATATCTCGGAAACTATAAGAGATAATGCAATTTGGCAACCGGCAATGTAATTAGCATGCCGAATATTACTTGGAATGTGAATTGGAACGAAATCGCCAATAGATAAGACCATTTTACAATTTGGGCCCAAGTTAGAAGCAGAGCCTAAGGTGTAAATTATCGATAGTCCATATCTCGGAAACTATAAGAGATAATGCAATTTGGCAACCGGCAATGTAATTAGCATGCCGAATATTACTTGGAATGTGAATTGGAACGAAATCGGCAATAGATAAGACCATTTTACAATTTGGGCCCAAGTTAGAAGCAGAGCCTAAGGTGTAAATTATCGATAGTCCATATCTCGGAAACTATAAGAGATAATGCAATTTGGCAACCGGCAATGTAATTAGCATGCCGAATACTACTTGGAACGTGAATTGGAACGAAATCGCCAATAGATAAGACCATTTTACAGTTTGGGCCCAAGTTAGAAGCAGAGCCTAAGGTTAAAAATAATCGATAGTCCATATCTCGGAAACTATAAGAGATAATGCAATTTGGGAACCGGCAATGTAATTAGCATGCCGAATATTACTTGGAATGTGAATTGGAGCGAAATCGCCAATAGATAAGACCATTTTACAATTTGGGCCCAAGTTAGAAGCAGAGCCTAAGGTGTAAATTATCGATATTCCATATCTCGGAAACTATAAGAGATAATGCAACTTGGCCAAAGGCAATGTAATTAGCATGCCGAATATTACTTGGAATGTGAATTGGAACGAAATCGCCAATAGAGAAGACCATTTTACAATTTGGGCCCAAGTTAGAAGCAGAGCCTAAGGTGTAAATTATCGATAGTCCATATCTCGGAAACTATAAGAGATAATGCAATTTGGCAACCGGCAATGTAATTAGCATGCCGAATATTACTTGGAATGTGAATTGGAACGAAATCGCCAATAGATAAGACCATTTTACAATTTGGGCCCAAGTTAGAAGCAGAGCCTAAGGTGTAAATTATCGATAGTCCATATCTCGGAAACTATAAGAGATAATGCAATTTGGCAACCAGCAAAGTAATTAGCATGCCGAATACTACTTGGAATGTGAATTGGAACGAAATCGCCAATAGATAAGACCATTTTACAATTTGGGCCCAAGTTAGAAGCAGAACCTAAGGTGTAAATTATCGATAGTCCATATCTCGGAAACTATAAGAGATAATGCAATTTGGCAACCGGCAATGTAATTAGCATGCCGAATATTACTTGGAATGTGAATTGGAACGAAATCGCCAATAGATAAGACCATTTTACAATTTGGGCCCAAGTCAGAAGCAGAGCCTAAGGTGTAAATTATCGATAGTCCATATCTCGGAAACTATAAGAGATAATGCAATTTGGCAACCGGCAATGTAATTAGCATGCCGAATATTACTTGGAATGTGAATTGGAACGAAATCGCCAATAGATAAGACCATTTTACAATTTGGGCCCAAGTTAGAAGCAGAGCCTAAGGTGTAAATTATCGATAGTCCATATCTCGGAAACTAAAAGAGATAATGCAATTTGGCAACCGGCAATGTAATTAGCATGCCGAATATTACTTGGAATGTGAATTGGAACGAAATCGCCAATAGATAAGACCATTTTACAATTTGGGCCCAAGTTAGAAGCAGAGCCTAAGGTGTAAATTATCGATAGTCCATATCTCGGAAACTATAAGAGATAATGCAATTTCGCAACCGGCAATGTAATTAGCATGCCGAATATTACTTGGAATGTGAATTGGGACGAAATCGCCAATAGATAAGACCATTTTACAATTTGGGCCCAAGTTAGAAGCAGAGCCTAAGGTGTAAATTATCGATAGTCCATATCTCGGAAACTATAAGAGATAATGCAATTTGGCAACCGGCAATGTAATCAGCATGCCGAATATTACTTGGAATGTGAATTGGAACGAAATCGCCAATAGATAAGACCATTTTACAATTTGGGCCCAAGTTAGAAGCAGAGCCTAAGGTGTAAATTATCGATAGTCCATATCTCGGAAACTATGAGAGATAATGCAATTTGGCAACCGGCAATGTAATTAGCATGCCGAGTACTACTTGGAATGTGAATTGGAACGAAATCGCCAATAGATAAGACCATTTTACACTTTGGGCCCAAGTTAGAAGCAGAGCCTAAGGTTAAAAATAATCGATAGTCCATATCTCGGAAACTATAAGAGATAATGCAATTTGGGAACCGGCAATGTAATTTGCATGCCGAATATTACTTGGAATGTGAATTGGAACGAAATCGCCAATAGATAAGACCATTTTACAATTTGGGCCCAAGTTAGAAGCAGAGCCTAAGGTGTAAATTATCGATAGTCCATATCTCGGAAACTATAAGAGATAATGCAATTTGGCAACCGGCAATGTAATTAGCATGCCGAATATTACTTGGAATGTGAATTGGAACGAAATCGCCAATAGATAAGACCATTTTACAATTTGGGCCCAAGTTAGAAGCAGAGCCTAAGGTGTAAATTATCGATAGTCCATATCTCGGAAACTATAAGAGATAATGCAATTTGGCAACCGGCAATGTAATTAGCAGGCCGAATATTACTTGGAATGTGAATTGGAACGAAATCGCCAATAGATAAGGCCATTTTACAATTTGGGCCCAAGTTAGAAGCAGAGCCTAAGGTGTAAATCATCGATAGTCCATATCTCGGAAACTATAAGAGATAATGCAATTTGGCAACCGGCAATGTAGTTAGCATGCCGAATATTACTTGGAATGTGAATTGGAACGAAATCGCCAATAGATAAGACCATTTTACAATTTGGGCCCAAGTTAGAAGCAGAGCCTAAGGTGTAAATTATCGATAGTCCATATCTCGGAAACTAAAAGAGATAATGCAATTTGGCAACCGGCAATGTAATTAGCATGCCGAATATTACTTGGAATGTGAATTGGAACGAAATCGCCAATAGATAAGACCATTTTACAATTTGGGCCCAAGTTAGAAGCAGAGCCTAAGGTGTAAATTATCGATAGTCCATATCTCGGAAACTATAAGAGATAATGCAATTTGGCAACCGGCAATGTAATTAGCATGCCGAATACTACTTGGAATGTGAATTGGAACGAAATCGCCAATAGATAAGACCATTTTACAATTTGGGCCCAAGTTAGAAGCAGAGCCTAAGGTGTAAATTATCGATAGTCCATATCTCGGAAACTATAAGAGATAATGCAATTTGGCAACCGGCAATGTAATTAGCATGCCGAATACTACTTGGAATGTGAATTGGAACGAAATCGCCAATAGATAAGACCATTTTACAATTTGGGCCCAAGTTAGAAGCAGAGCCTAAGGTGTAAATTATCGATAGTCCATATCTCGGAAACTATAAGAGATAATGCAACTTGGCCACCGGCAATGTAATTAGCATGCCGAATATTACTTGGAATGTGAATTGGAATGAAATCGCCAATAGATAAGACCATTTTACAATTTGGGCACAAGTTAGAAGCAGAGCCTAAGGTGTAAGTTATCCATAGTCCATATCTCGGAAACTATATGAGATAATGCAATTTGGCAACTGGCAATGTAATTAGCATGCCGAATATTACTTGGAATGTGAATTGGAACGAAATCGCCAATAGATAAGACCATTTTACAATTTGGGCCCAAGTTAGAAGCAGAGCCTAAGGTGTAAATTATCGATAGTCCATATCTCGGAAACTATAAGAGATAATGCAATTTGGCAACCAGCAAAGTAATTAGCATGCCGAATACTACTTGGAATGTGAATTGGAACGAAATCGCCAATAGATAAGACCATTTTACAATTTGGGCCCAAGTTAGAAGCAGAACCTAAGGTGTAAATTATCGATAGTCCATATCTCGGAAACTATAAGAGATAATGCAATTTGGCAACCGGCAATGTAATTAGCATGCCGAATATTACTTGGAATGTGAATTGGAACGAAATCGCCAATAGATAAGACCATTTTACAATTTGGGCCCAAGTCAGAAGCAGAGCCTAAGGTGTAAATTATCGATAGTCCATATCTCGGAAACTATAAGAGATAATGCAATTTGGCAACCGGCAATGTAATTAGCATGCCGAATATTACTTGGAATGTGAATTGGAACGAAATCGCCAATAGATAAGACCATTTTACAATTTGGGCCCAAGTTAGAAGCAGAGCCTAAGGTGTAAATTATCGATAGTCCATATCTCGGAAACTAAAAGAGATAATGCAATTTGGCAACCGGCAATGTAATTAGCATGCCGAATATTACTTGGAATGTGAATTGGAACGAAATCGCCAATAGATAAGACCATTTTACAATTTGGGCCCAAGTTAGAAGCAGAGCCTAAGGTGTAAATTATCGATAGTCCATATCTCGGAAACTATAAGAGATAATGCAATTTCGCAACCGGCAATGTAATTAGCATGCCGAATATTACTTGGAATGTGAATTGGGACGAAATCGCCAATAGATAAGACCATTTTACAATTTGGGCCCAAGTTAGAAGCAGAGCCTAAGGTGTAAATTATCGATAGTCCATATCTCGGAAACTATAAGAGATAATGCAATTTGGCAACCGGCAATGTAATCAGCATGCCGAATATTACTTGGAATGTGAATTGGAACGAAATCGCCAATAGATAAGACCATTTTACAATTTGGGCCCAAGTTAGAAGCAGAGCCTAAGGTGTAAATTATCGATAGTCCATATCTCGGAAACTATGAGAGATAATGCAATTTGGCAACCGGCAATGTAATTAGCATGCCGAGTACTACTTGGAATGTGAATTGGAACGAAATCGCCAATAGATAAGACCATTTTACACTTTGGGCCCAAGTTAGAAGCAGAGCCTAAGATTAAAAATAATCGATAGTCCATATCTCGGAAACTATAAGAGATAATGCAATTTGGGAACCGGCAATGTAATTTGCATGCCGAATATTACTTGGAATGTGAATTGGAACGAAATCGCCAATAGATAAGACCATTTTACAATTTGGGCCCAAGTTAGAAGCAGAGCCTAAGGTGTAAATTATCGATAGTCCATATCTCGGAAACTATAAGAGATAATGCAACTTGGCCACCGGCAATGTAATTAGCATGCCGAATATTACTTGGAATGTGAATTGGAACGAAATCGCCAATAGGTAAGACCATTTTACAATTTGGGCCCAAGTTAGAAGCAGAGCCTAAGGTGTAAATTATCGATAGTCCATATCTCGGAAACTATAGGAGATAATTCAATTTGGCAACCGGCAATGTAATTAGCATGCCGAATATTACTTGGAATGTGAATTGGAACGAAATCGCCAATAGATAAGACCATTTTACAATTTGGGCCCAAGTTAGAAGCAGAGCCTAAGGTGTAAATTATCGATAGTCCATATCTCGGAAACTATAAGAGATAATGCAATTTGGCAACCGGCAATGTAATTAGCATGCCGAATATTACTTGGAATGTGAATTGGAACGAAATCGCCAATAGATAAGACGATTTTACAATTTGGGCCCAAGTTAGAAGCAGAGCCTAAGGTGTAAATTATCGATAATCCATATCTCGGAAACTATAAGAGATAATGCAATTTGGCAACCGGCAATTTAATTAACATGCGGAATATTACTTGGAATGTGAATTGGAACGAAATCGCCAATAGATAAGACCATTTTACAATTTGGGCCCAAGTTAGAAGCAGAGCCTAAGGTGTAAATTATCGATAGTCCATATCTCGGAAACTATAAGAGATAATGCAATTTGGCAACCGGCAATGTAATTAGCATGCCGAATACTACTTCGAATGTGAATTGGAACGAAATCGCCAATAGATAAGACCATTTTACAATTTGGGCCCAAGTTAGAAGCAGAGCCTAAGGTGTAAATTATCGATAGTCCATGTCTCGGAAACTATAAGAGATAATGCAATTTGGCAACCGGCAATGTAATTAGCATGCCGAATATTACTTGGAATGTGAATTGGAACGAAATCGCCAATAGATAAGACCATTTTACAATTTGGGCCCAAGTTAGAAGCAGAGCCTAAGGTGTAAATTATCGATAGTCCATATCTCGGAAACTATAAGAGATAATGCAACTTGGCCACCGGCAATGTAATTAGCATGCCGAATATTACTTGGAATGTGAATTGGAACGAAATCGCCAATAGGTAAGACCATTTTACAATTTGGGCCCAAGTTAGAAGCAGAGCCTAAGGTGTAAATTATCGATAGTCCATATCTCGGAAACTATAAGAGATAATGCAACTTGGCCACCGGCAATGTAATTAGCATGCCGAATATTACTTGGAATGTGAATTGGAATGAAATCGCCAATAGATAAGACCATTTTACAATTTGGGCACAAGTTAGAAGCAGAGCCTAAGGTGTAAGTTATCCATAGTCCATATCTCGGAAACTATATGAGATAATGCAATTTGGCAACTGGCAATGTAATTAGCATGCCGAATATTACTTGGAATGTGAATTGGAACGAAATCGCCAATAGATAAGACCATTTTACAATTTGGGCCCAAGTTAGAAGCAGAGCCTAAGGTGTAAATTATCGATAGTCCATATCTCGGAAACTATAAGAGATAATGCAATTTGGCAACCAGCAAAGTAATTAGCATGCCGAATACTACTTGGAATGTGAATTGGAACGAAATCGCCAATAGATAAGACCATTTTACAATTTGGGCCCAAGTTAGAAGCAGAACCTAAGGTGTAAATTATCGATAGTCCATATCTCGGAAACTATAAGAGATAATGCAATTTGGCAACCGGCAATGTAATTAGCATGCCGAATATTACTTGGAATGTGAATTGGAACGAAATCGCCAATAGATAAGACCATTTTACAATTTGGGCCCAAGTCAGAAGCAGAGCCTAAGGTGTAAATTATCGATAGTCCATATCTCGGAAACTATAAGAGATAATGCAATTTGGCAACCGGCAATGTAATTAGCATGCCGAATATTACTTGGAATGTGAATTGGAACGAAATCGCCAATAGATAAGACCATTTTACAATTTGGGCCCAAGTTAGAAGCAGAGCCTAAGGTGTAAATTATCGATAGTCCATATCTCGGAAACTAAAAGAGATAATGCAATTTGGCAACCGGCAATGTAATTAGCATGCCGAATATTACTTGGAATTTGAATTGGAACGAAATCGCCAATAGATAAGACCATTTTACAATTTGGGCCCAAGTTAGAAGCAGAGCCTAAGGTGTAAATTATCGATAGTCCATATCTCGGAAACTATAAGAGATAATGCAATTTCGCAACCGGCAATGTAATTAGCATGCCGAATATTACTTGGAATGTGAATTGGGACGAAATCGCCAATAGATAAGACCATTTTACAATTTGGGCCCAAGTTAGAAGCAGAGCCTAAGGTGTAAATTATCGATAGTCCATATCTCGGAAACTATAAGAGATAATGCAATTTGGCAACCGGCAATGTAATTAGCATGCCGAATATTACTTGGAATGTGAATTGGAACGAAATCGCCAATAGATAAGACCATTTTACAATTTTTGCCCAAGTTAGAAGCAGAGCCTAAGGTGTAAATTATCGATAGTCCATATCTCGGAAACTATAAGAGATAATGCAATTTGGCAACCGGCAATGTAATTAGCATGCCGAGTACTACTTGGAATGTGAATTGGAACGAAATCGCCAATAGATAAGACCATTTTACACTTTGGGCCCAAGTTAGAAGCAGAGCCTAAGGTTAAAAATAATCGATAGTCCATATCTCGGAAACTATAAGAGATAATGCAATTTGGGAACCGGCAATGTAATTTGCATGCCGAATATTACTTGGAATGTGAATTGGAACGAAATCGCCAATAGATAAGACCATTTTACAATTTGGGCCCAAGTTAGAAGCAGAGCCTAAGGTGTAAATTATCGATAGTCCATATCTCGGAAACTATAAGAGATAATGCAACTTGGCCACCGGCAATGTAATTAGCATGCCGAATATTACTTGGAATGTGAATTGGAACGAAATCGCCAATAGGTAAGACCATTTTACAATTTGGGCCCAAGTTAGAAGCAGAGCCTAAGGTGTAAATTATCGATAGTCCATATCTCGGAAACTATAGGAGATAATTCAATTTGGCAACCGGCAATGTAATTAGCATGCCGAATATTACTTGGATTGTGAATTGGAACGAAATCGCCAATAGATAAGACCATTTTACAATTTGGGCCCAAGTTAGAAGCAGAGCCTAAGGTGTAAATTATCGATAGTCCATATCTCGGAAACTATAAGAGATAATGCAATTTGGCAACCGGCAATGTAATTAGCATGCCGAATATTACTTGGAATGTGAATTGGAACGAAATCGCCAATAGATAAGACGATTTTACAATTTGGGCCCAAGTTAGAAGCAGAGCCTAAGGTGTAAATTATCGATAATCCATATCTCGGAAACTATAAGAGATAATGCAATTTGGCAACCGGCAATTTAATTAACATGCCGAATATTACTTGGAATGTGAATTGGAACGAAATCGCCAATAGATAAGACCATTTTACAATTTGGGCCCAAGTTAGAAGCAGAGCCTAAGGTGTAAATTATCGATAGTCCATATCTCGGAAACTATAAGAGATAATGCAATTTGGCAACCGGCAATGTAATTAGCATGCCGAATACTACTTGGAATGTGAATTGGAACGAAATCGCCAATAGATAAGACTATTTTACAATTTGGGCCCAAGTTAGAAGCAGAGCCTAAGGTGTAAATTATCGATAGTCCATATCTCGGAAACTATAAGAGATAATGCAATTTGGCAACCGGCAATGTAATTAGCATGCCGAATATTACTTGGAATGTGAATTGGAACGAAATCGCCAATAGATAAGACCATTTTACAATTTGGGCCCAAGTTAGAAGCAGAGCCTAAGGTGTAAATTATCGATAGTCCATATCTCGGAAACTATAAGAGATAATGCAATTTGGCAACCGGCAATGTAATTAGCATGCCGAATATTACTGGAATGTGAATTGGAACGAAATCGCCAATAGATAAGACCATTTTACAATTTGGGCCCAAGTTAGAAGCAGAGCCTAAGGTGTAAATTATCGATAGTCCATATCTCGGAAACTATAAGAGATAATGCAATTTGGCAACCGGCAATGTAATTAGCATGCCGAATATTACTTTGAATGTGAATTGGAACGAAATCGCCAATAGAGAAGACCATTTTACAATTTGGGCCCAAGTTAGAAGCAGAGCCTAAGGTGTAAATTATCGATAGTCCATATCTCGGAAACTATAAGAGATAATGCAATTTGGCAACCGGCAATGTAATTAGCATGCCGAATATTACTTGGAATGTGAATTGGAACGAAATCGCCAATAGATAAGACCATTTTACAATTTGGGTTAGAAGCAGAGCCTAAGGTGTAAATTATCGATAGTCCATATCTCGGAAACTATAAGAGATAATGCAATTTGGCAACCGGCAATGTAATTAGCATGCCGAATATTACTTGGAATGTGAATTGGAACGAAATCGCCAATAGGTAAGACCATTTTACAATTTGGGCCCAAGTTAGAAGCAGAGCCTAAGGTGAAAATTATCGATAGTCCATATCTCGGAAACTATAAGAGATAATTCAATTTGGCCACCGGCAATGTAATTAGCATGCCGAATATTACTTGGAATGTGAATTGGAACGAAATCGCCAATAGATAAGGCCATTTTACAATTTGGGCCCAAGTTAGAAGCAGAGCCTAAGGTGTAAATTATCGATAGTCCATATCTCGGAAACTATAAGAGATAATGCAATTTGGCAACCGGCAATGTAATTAGCATGCCGAATAATACTTGGAATGTGAATTGGAACGAAATCGCCAATAGATAAGACCATTTCACAATTTGGGCCCAAGTTAGAAGCAGAGCCTAAGGTGTAAATTATCGATAGTCCATATCTCGGAAACTAAAAGAGATAATGCAATTTGGCAACCGGCAATGTAATTAGCATGCCGAATATTACTTGGAATGTGAATTGGAACGAAATCGCCAATAGATAAGACCATTTTACAATTTGGGCCCAAGTTAGAAGCAGAGCCTAAGGTGTAAATTATCGATAGTCCATATCTCGGAAACTATAAGAGATAATGCAATTTCGCAACCGGCAATGTAATTAGCATGCCGAATATTACTTGGAAATGTGAATTGGGACGAAATCGCCAATAGATAAGACCATTTTACAATTTGGGCCCAAGTTAGAAGCAGAGCCTAAGGTGTAAATGATCGATAGTCCATATCTCGGAAACTAAAAGAGATAATGCAATTTGGCAACCGGCAATGTAATTAGCATGCCGAATATTACTTGGAATGTGAATTGGAACGAAATCGCCAATAGATAAGACCATTTTACAATTTGGGCCCAAGTTAGAAGCAGAGCCTAAGGTGTAAATTATCGATAGTCCATATCTCGGAAACTATAAGAGATAATGCAATTTCGCAACCGGCAATGTAATTAGCATGCCGAATATTACTTGGAATGTGAATTGGGACGAAATCGCCAATAGATAAGACCATTTTACAATTTGGGCCCAAGTTAGAAGCAGAGCCTAAGGTGTAAATTATCGATAGTCCATATCTCGGAAACTATAAGAGATAATGCAATTTGGCAACCGGCAATGTAATTAGCATGCCGAATATTACTTGGAATGTGAATTGGAACGAAATCGCCAATAGATAAGACCATTTTACAATTTGGGCCCAAGTTAGAAGCAGAGCCTAAGGTGTAAATTATCGATAGTCCATATCTCGGAAACTATAAGAGATAATGCAATTTGGCAACCGGCAATGTAATTAGCATGCCGAATATTACTTGGAATGTGAATTGGAACGAAATCGCCAATAGATAAGACCATTTTACAGTTTGGGCCCAAGTTAGAAGCAGAGCCTAAAGTTAAAAATAATCGATAGTCCATATCTCGGAAACTATAAGAGATAATGCAATTTGGCAACCAGCAAAGTAATTAGCATGCCGAATACTACTTGGAATGTGAATTGGAACGAAATCGCCAATAGATAAGACCATTTTACAATTTGGGCCCAAGTTAGAAGCAGAACCTAAGGTGTAAATTATCGATAGTCCATATCTCGGAAACTATAAGAGATAATGCAATTTGGCAACCGGCAATGTAATTAGCATGCCGAATATTACTTGGAATGTGAATTGGAACGAAATCGCCAATAGATAAGACCATTTTACAATTTGGGCCCAAGTCAGAAGCAGAGCCTAAGGTGTAAATTATCGATAGTCCATATCTCGGAAACTATAAGAGATAATGCAATTTGGCAACCGGCAATGTAATTAGCATGCCGAATATTACTTGGAATGTGAATTGGAACGAAATCGCCAATAGATAAGACCATTTTACAATTTGGGCCCAAGTTAGAAGCAGAGCCTAAGGTGTAAATTATCGATAGTCCATATCTCGGAAACTAAAAGAGATAATGCAATTTGGCAACCGGCAATGTAATTAGCATGCCGAATATTACTTGGAATTTGAATTGGAACGAAATCGCCAATAGATAAGACCATTTTACAATTTGGGCCCAAGTTAGAAGCAGAGCCTAAGGTGTAAATTATCGATAGTCCATATCTCGGAAACTATAAGAGATAATGCAATTTCGCAACCGGCAATGTAATTAGCATGCCGAATATTACTTGGAATGTGAATTGGGACGAAATCGCCAATAGATAAGACCATTTTACAATTTGGGCCCAAGTTAGAAGCAGAGCCTAAGGTGTAAATTATCGGTAGTCCATATCTCGGAAACTATAAGAGATAATGCAATTTGGCAACCGGCAATGTAATTAGCATGCCGAATATTACTTGGAATGTGAATTGGAACGAAATCGCCAATAGATAAGACCATTTTACAATTTTTGCCCAAGTTAGAAGCAGAGCCTAAGGTGTAAATTATCGATAGTCCATATCTCGGAAACTATAAGAGATAATGCAATTTTGCAACCGGCAATGTAATTAGCATGCCGAGTACTACTTGGAATGTGAATTGGAACGAAATCGCCAATAGATAAGACCATTTTACACTTTGGGCCCAAGTTAGAAGCAGAGCCTAAGGTTAAAAATAATCGATAGTCCATATCTCGGAAACTATAAGAGATAATGCAATTTGGGAACCGGCAATGTAATTTGCATGCCGAATATTACTTGGAATGTGAATTGGAACGAAATCGCCAATAGATAAGACCATTTTACAATTTGGGCCCAAGTTAGAAGCAGAGCCTAAGGTGTAAATTATCGATAGTCCATATCTCGGAAACTATAAGAGATAATGCAACTTGGCCACCGGCAATGTAATTAGCATGCCGAATATTACTTGGAATGTGAATTGGAACGAAATCGCCAATAGGTAAGACCATTTTACAATTTGGGCCCAAGTTAGAAGCAGAGCCTAAGGTGTAAATTATCGATAGTCCATATCTCGGAAACTATAGGAGATAATTCAATTTGGCAACCGGCAATGTAATTAGCATGCCGAATATTACTTGGAATGTGAATTGGAACGAAATCGCCAATAGATAAGACCATTTTACAATTTGGGCCCAAGTTAGAAGCAGAGCCTAAGGTGTAAATTATCGATAGTCCATATCTCGGAAACTATAAGAGATAATGCAATTTGGCAACCAGCAAAGTAATTAGCATGCCGAATACTACTTGGAATGTGAATTGGAACGAAATCGCCAATAGATAAGACCATTTTACAATTTGGGCCCAAGTTAGAAGCAGAACCTAAGGTGTAAATTATCGATAGTCCATATCTCGGAAACTATAAGAGATAATGCAATTTGGCAACCGGCAATGTAATTAGCATGCCGAATATTACTTGGAATGTGAATTGGAACGAAATCGCCAATAGATAAGACCATTTTACAATTTGGGCCCAAGTCAGAAGCAGAGCCTAAGGTGTAAATTATCGATAGTCCATATCTCGGAAACTATAAGAGATAATGCAATTTGGCAACCGGCAATGTAATTAGCATGCCGAATATTACTTGGAATGTGAATTGGAACGAAATCGCCAATAGATAAGACCATTTTACAATTTGGGCCCAAGTTAGAAGCAGAGCCTAAGGTGTAAATTATCGATAGTCCATATCTCGGAAACTAAAAGAGATAATGCAATTTGGCAACCGGCAATGTAATTAGCATGCCGAATATTACTTGGAATTTGAATTGGAACGAAATCGCCAATAGATAAGACCATTTTACAATTTGGGCCCAAGTTAGAAGCAGAGCCTAAGGTGTAAATTATCGATAGTCCATATCTCGGAAACTATAAGAGATAATGCAATTTCGCAACCGGCAATGTAATTAGCATGCCGAATATTACTTGGAATGTGAATTGGGACGAAATCGCCAATAGATAAGACCATTTTACAATTTGGGCCCAAGTTAGAAGCAGAGCCTAAGGTGTAAATTATCGATAGTCCATATCTCGGAAACTATAAGAGATAATGCAATTTGGCAACCGGCAATGTAATTAGCATGCCGAATATTACTTGGAATGTGAATTGGAACGAAATCGCCAATAGATAAGACCATTTTACAATTTTTGCCCAAGTTAGAAGCAGAGCCTAAGGTGTAAATTATCGATAGTCCATATCTCGGAAACTATAAGAGATAATGCAATTTGGCAACCGGCAATGTAATTAGCATGCCGAGTACTACTTGGAATGTGAATTGGAACGAAATCGCCAATAGATAAGACCATTTTACACTTTGGGCCCAAGTTAGAAGCAGAGCCTAAGGTTAAAAATAATCGATAGTCCATATCTCGGAAACTATAAGAGATAATGCAATTTGGGAACCGGCAATGTAATTTGCATGCCGAATATTACTTGGAATGTGAATTGGAACGAAATCGCCAATAGATAAGACCATTTTACAATTTGGGCCCAAGTTAGAAGCAGAGCCTAAGGTGTAAATTATCGATAGTCCATATCTCGGAAACTATAAGAGATAATGCAACTTGGCCACCGGCAATGTAATTAGCATGCCGAATATTACTTGGAATGTGAATTGGAACGAAATCGCCAATAGGTAAGACCATTTTACAATTTGGGCCCAAGTTAGAAGCAGAGCCTAAGGTGTAAATTATCGATAGTCCATATCTCGGAAACTATAGGAGATAATTCAATTTGGCAACCGGCAATGTAATTAGCATGCCGAATATTACTTGGATTGTGAATTGGAACGAAATCGCCAATAGATAAGACCATTTTACAATTTGGGCCCAAGTTAGAAGCAGAGCCTAAGGTGTAAATTATCGATAGTCCATATCTCGGAAACTATAAGAGATAATGCAATTTGGCAACCGGCAATGTAATTAGCATGCCGAATATTACTTGGAATGTGAATTGGAACGAAATCGCCAATAGATAAGACGATTTTACAATTTGGGCCCAAGTTAGAAGCAGAGCCTAAGGTGTAAATTATCGATAATCCATATCTCGGAAACTATAAGAGATAATGCAATTTGGCAACCGGCAATTTAATTAACATGCCGAATATTACTTGGAATGTGAATTGGAACGAAATCGCCAATAGATAAGACCATTTTACAATTTGGGCCCAAGTTAGAAGCAGAGCCTAAGGTGTAAATTATCGATAGTCCATATCTCGGAAACTATAAGAGATAATGCAATTTGGCAACCGGCAATGTAATTAGCATGCCGAATACTACTTGGAATGTGAATTGGAACGAAATCGCCAATAGATAAGACCATTTTACAATTTGGGCCCAAGTTAGAAGCAGAGCCTAAGGTGTAAATTATCGATAGTCCATATCTCGGAAACTATAAGAGATAATGCAATTTGGCAACCGGCAATGTAATTAGCATGCCGAATATTACTTGGAATGTGAATTGGAACGAAATCGCCAATAGATAAGACCATTTTACAATTTGGGCCCAAGTTAGAAGCAGAGCCTAAGGTGTAAATTATCGATAGTCCATATCTCGGAAACTATAAGAGATAATGCAATTTGGCAACCGGCAATGTAATTAGCATGCCGAATATTACTGGAATGTGAATTGGAACGAAATCGCCAATAGATAAGACCATTTTACAATTTGGGCCCAAGTTAGAAGCAGAGCCTAAGGTGTAAATTATCGATAGTCCATATCTCGGGAACTATAAGAGATAATGCAATTTGGCAACCGGCAATGTAATTAGCATGCCGAATATTACTTTGAATGTGAATTGGAACGAAATCGCCAATAGAGAAGACCATTTTACAATTTGGGCCCAAGTTAGAAGCAGAGCCTAAGGTGTAAATTATCGATAGTCCATATCTCGGAAACTATAAGAGATAATGCAATTTGGCAACCGGCAATGTAATTAGCATGCCGAATATTACTTGGAATGTGAATTGGAACGAAATCGCCAATAGATAAGACCATTTTACAATTTGGGTTAGAAGCAGAGCCTAAGGTGTAAATTATCGATAGTCCATATCTCGGAAACTATAAGAGATAATGCAATTTGGCAACCGGCAATGTAATTAGCATGCCGAATATTACTTGGAATGTGAATTGGAACGAAATCGCCAATAGGTAAGACCATTTTACAATTTGGGCCCAAGTTAGAAGCAGAGCCTAAGGTGAAAATTATCGATAGTCCATATCTCGGAAACTATAAGAGATAATTCAATTTGGCCACCGGCAATGTAATTAGCATGCCGAATATTACTTGGAATGTGAATTGGAACGAAATCGCCAATAGATAAGGCCATTTTACAATTTGGGCCCAAGTTAGAAGCAGAGCCTAAGGTGTAAATTATCGATAGTCCATATCTCGGAAACTATAAGAGATAATGCAATTTGGCAACCGGCAATGTAATTAGCATGCCGAATAATACTAGGAATGTGAATTGGAACGAAATCGCCAATAGATAAGACCATTTCACAATTTGGGCCCAAGTTAGAAGCAGAGCCTAAGGTGTAAATTATCGATAGTCCATATCTCGGAAACTAAAAGAGATAATGCAATTTGGCAACCGGCAATGTAATTAGCATGCCGAATATTACTTGGAATGTGAATTGGAACGAAATCGCCAATAGATAAGACCATTTTACAATTTGGGCCCAAGTTAGAAGCAGAGCCTAAGGTGTAAATTATCGATAGTCCATATCTCGGAAACTATAAGAGATAATGCAATTTCGCAACCGGCAATGTAATTAGCATGCCGAATATTACTTGGAAATGTGAATTGGGACGAAATCGCCAATAGATAAGACCATTTTACAATTTGGGCCCAAGTTAGAAGCAGAGCCTAAGGTGTAAATGATCGATAGTCCATATCTCGGAAACTAAAAGAGATAATGCAATTTGGCAACCGGCAATGTAATTAGCATGCCGAATATTACTTGGAATGTGAATTGGAACGAAATCGCCAATAGATAAGACCATTTTACAATTTGGGCCCAAGTTAGAAGCAGAGCCTAAGGTGTAAATTATCGATAGTCCATATCTCGGAAACTATAAGAGATAATGCAATTTCGCAACCGGCAATGTAATTAGCATGCCGAATATTACTTGGAATGTGAATTGGGACGAAATCGCCAATAGATAAGACCATTTTACAATTTGGGCCCAAGTTAGAAGCAGAGCCTAAGGTGTAAATTATCGATAGTCCATATCTCGGAAACTATAAGAGATAATGCAATTTGGCAACCGGCAATGTAATTAGCATGCCGAATATTACTTGGAATGTGAATTGGAACGAAATCGCCAATAGATAAGACCATTTTACAATTTGGGCCCAAGTTAGAAGCAGAGCCTAAGGTGTAAATTATCGATAGTCCATATCTCGGAAACTATAAGAGATAATGCAATTTGGCAACCGGCAATGTAATTAGCATGCCGAATATTACTTGGAATGTGAATTGGAACGAAATCGCCAATAGATAAGACCATTTTACAGTTTGGGCCCAAGTTAGAAGCAGAGCCTAAAGTTAAAAATAATCGATAGTCCATATCTCGGAAACTATAAGAGATAATGCAATTTGGCAACCAGCAAAGTAATTAGCATGCCGAATACTACTTGGAATGTGAATTGGAACGAAATCGCCAATAGATAAGACCATTTTACAATTTGGGCCCAAGTTAGAAGCAGAACCTAAGGTGTAAATTATCGATAGTCCATATCTCGGAAACTATAAGAGATAATGCAATTTGGCAACCGGCAATGTAATTAGCATGCCGAATATTACTTGGAATGTGAATTGGAACGAAATCGCCAATAGATAAGACCATTTTACAATTTGGGCCCAAGTCAGAAGCAGAGCCTAAGGTGTAAATTATCGATAGTCCATATCTCGGAAACTATAAGAGATAATGCAATTTGGCAACCGGCAATGTAATTAGCATGCCGAATATTACTTGGAATGTGAATTGGAACGAAATCGCCAATAGATAAGACCATTTTACAATTTGGGCCCAAGTTAGAAGCAGAGCCTAAGGTGTAAATTATCGATAGTCCATATCTCGGAAACTAAAAGAGATAATGCAATTTGGCAACCGGCAATGTAATTAGCATGCCGAATATTACTTGGAATTTGAATTGGAACGAAATCGCCAATAGATAAGACCATTTTACAATTTGGGCCCAAGTTAGAAGCAGAGCCTAAGGTGTAAATTATCGATAGTCCATATCTCGGAAACTATAAGAGATAATGCAATTTCGCAACCGGCAATGTAATTAGCATGCCGAATATTACTTGGAATGTGAATTGGGACGAAATCGCCAATAGATAAGACCATTTTACAATTTGGGCCCAAGTTAGAAGCAGAGCCTAAGGTGTAAATTATCGGTAGTCCATATCTCGGAAACTATAAGAGATAATGCAATTTGGCAACCGGCAATGTAATTAGCATGCCGAATATTACTTGGAATGTGAATTGGAACGAAATCGCCAATAGATAAGACCATTTTACAATTTTTGCCCAAGTTAGAAGCAGAGCCTAAGGTGTAAATTATCGATAGTCCATATCTCGGAAACTATAAGAGATAATGCAATTTGGCAACCGGCAATGTAATTAGCATGCCGAGTACTACTTGGAATGTGAATTGGAACGAAATCGCCAATAGATAAGACCATTTTACACTTTGGGCCCAAGTTAGAAGCAGAGCCTAAGGTTAAAAATAATCGATAGTCCATATCTCGGAAACTATAAGAGATAATGCAATTTGGGAACCGGCAATGTAATTTGCATGCCGAATATTACTTGGAATGTGAATTGGAACGAAATCGCCAATAGATAAGACCATTTTACAATTTGGGCCCAAGTTAGAAGCAGAGCCTAAGGTGTAAATTATCGATAGTCCATATCTCGGAAACTATAAGAGATAATGCAACTTGGCCACCGGCAATGTAATTAGCATGCCGAATATTACTTGGAATGTGAATTGGAACGAAATCGCCAATAGGTAAGACCATTTTACAATTTGGGCCCAAGTTAGAAGCAGAGCCTAAGGTGTAAATTATCGATAGTCCATATCTCGGAAACTATAGGAGATAATTCAATTTGGCAACCGGCAATGTAATTAGCATGCCGAATATTACTTGGAATGTGAATTGGAACGAAATCGCCAATAGATAAGACCATTTTACAATTTGGGCCCAAGTTAGAAGCAGAGCCTAAGGTGTAAATTATCGATAGTCCATATCTCGGAAACTATAAGAGATAATGCAATTTGGCAACCGGCAATGTAATTAGCATGCCGAATATTACTTGGAATGTGAATTGGAACGAAATCGCCAATAGATAAGACGATTTTACAATTTGGGCCCAAGTTAGAAGCAGAGCCTAAGGTGTAAATTATCGATAATCCATATCTCGGAAACTATAAGAGATAATGCAATTTGGCAACCGGCAATTTAATTAACATGCCGAATATTACTTGGAATGTGAATTGGAACGAAATCGCCAATAGATAAGACCATTTTACAATTTGGGCCCAAGTTAGAAGCAGAGCCTAAGGTGTAAATTATCGATAGTCCATATCTCGGAAACTATAAGAGATAATGCAATTTGGCAACCGGCAATGTAATTAGCATGCCGAATACTACTTGGAATGTGAATTGGAACGAAATCGCCAATAGATAAGACCATTTTACAATTTGGGCCCAAGTTAGAAGCAGAGCCTAAGGTGTAAATTATCGATAGTCCATATCTCGGAAACTATAAGAGATAATGCAATTTGGCAACCGGCAATGTAATTAGCATGCCGAATATTACTTGGAATGTGAATTGGAACGAAATCGCCAATAGATAAGACCATTTTACAATTTGGGCCCAAGTTAGAAGCAGAGCCTAAGGTGTAAATTATCGATAGTCCATATCTCGGAAACTATAAGAGATAATGCAATT
The DNA here is from genome assembly GCF_030347505.1 of Rhynchophorus ferrugineus. Taxonomy (NCBI): domain Eukaryota; kingdom Metazoa; phylum Arthropoda; class Insecta; order Coleoptera; family Curculionidae; genus Rhynchophorus; species Rhynchophorus ferrugineus. Next base: position 251,256 of record NW_027472783.1, on the reverse strand, counting down.
TGGCAACCGGCAATGTAATTAGCATGCCGAATATTACTGGAATGTGAATTGGAACGAAATCGCCAATAGATAAGACCATTTTACAATTTGGGCCCAAGTTAGAAGCAGAGCCTAAGGTGTAAATTATCGATAGTCCATATCTCGGAAACTATAAGAGATAATGCAATTTGGCAACCGGCAATGTAATTAGCATGCCGAATATTACTTTGAATGTGAATTGGAACGAAATCGCCAATAGAGAAGACCATTTTACAATTTGGGCCCAAGTTAGAAGCAGAGCCTAAGGTGTAAATTATCGATAGTCCATATCTCGGAAACTATAAGAGATAATGCAATTTGGCAACCGGCAATATAATTAGCATGCCGAATATTACTTGGAATGTGAATTGGAACGAAATCGCCAATAGATAAGACCATTTTACAATTTGGGTTAGAAGCAGAGCCTAAGGTGTAAATTATCGATAGTCCATATCTCGGAAACTATAAGAGATAATGCAATTTGGCAACCGGCAATGTAATTAGCATGCCGAATATTACTTGGAATGTGAATTGGAACGAAATCGCCAATAGGTAAGACCATTTTACAATTTGGGCCCAAGTTAGAAGCAGAGCCTAAGGTGTAAATTATCGATAGTCCATATCTCGGAAACTATAAGAGATAATTCAATTTGGCCACCGGCAATGTAATTAGCATGCCGAATATTACTTGGAATGTGAATTGGAACGAAATCGCCAATAGATAAGGCCATTTTACAATTTGGGCCCAAGTTAGAAGCAGAGCCTAAGGTGTAAATTATCGATAGTCCATATCTCGGAAACTATAAGAGATAATGCAATTTGACAACCGGCAATGTAATTAGCATGCCGAATAATACTTGGAATGTGAATTGGAACGAAATCGCCAATAGATAAGACCATTTCACAATTTGGGCCCAAGTTAGAAGCAGAGCCTAAGGTGTAAATTATCGATAGTCCATATCTCGGAAACTAAAAGAGATAATGCAATTTGGCAACCGGCAATGTAATTAGCATGCCGAATATTACTTGGAATGTGAATTGGAACGAAATCGCCAATAGATAAGACCATTTTACAATTTGGGCCCAAGTTAGAAGCAGAGCCTAAGGTGTAAATTATCGATAGTCCATATCTCGGAAACTATAAGAGATAATGCAATTTCGCAACCGGCAATGTAATTAGCATGCCGAATATTACTTGGAATGTGAATTGGGACGAAATCGCCAATAGATAAGACCATTTTACAATTTGGGCCCAAGTTAGAAGCAGAGCCTAAGGTGTAAATGATCGATAGTCCATATCTCGGAAACTAAAAGAGATAATGCAATTTGGCAACCGGCAATGTAATTAGCATGCCGAATATTACTTGGAATGTGAATTGGAACGAAATCGCCAATAGATAAGACCATTTTACAATTTGGGCCCAAGTTAGAAGCAGAGCCTAAGGTGTAAATTATCGATAGTCCATATCTCGGAAACTATAAGAGATAATGCAATTTCGCAACCGGCAATGTAATTAGCATGCCGAATATTACTTGGAATGTGAATTGGGACGAAATCGCCAATAGATAAGACCATTTTACAATTTGGGCCCAAGTTAGAAGCAGAACCTAAGGTGTAAATTATCGATAGTCCATATCTCGGAAACTATAAGAGATAATGCAATTTGGCAACCGGCAATGTAATTAGCATGCCGAATATTACTTGGAATGTGAATTGGAACGAAATCGCCAATAGATAAGGCCATTTTACAATTTGGGCCCAAGTTAGAAGCAGAGCCTAAGGTGTAAATTATCGATAGTCCATATCTCGGAAACTATAAGAGAAAATGCAATTTGGCAACCGGCAATGTAATTAGCATGCCGAATATTACTTTGAATGTGAATTGGAACGAAATCGCCAATAGAGAAGACCATTTTACAATTTGGGCCCAAGTTAGAAGCAGAGCCTAAGGTGTAAATTATCGATAGTCCATATCTCGGAAACTATAAGAGATAATGCAATTTGGCAACCGGCAATATAATTAGCATGCCGAATATTACTTGGAATGTGAATTGGAACGAAATCGCCAATAGATAAGACCATTTTACAATTTGGGTTAGAAGCAGAGCCTAAGGTGTAAATTATCGATAGTCCATATCTCGGAAACTATAAGAGATAATGCAATTTGGCAACCGGCAATGTAATTAGCATGCCGAATATTACTTGGAATGTGAATTGGAACGAAATCGCCAATAGGTAAGACCATTTTACAATTTGGGCCCAAGTTAGAAGCAGAGCCTAAGGTGTAAATTATCGATAGTCCATATCTCGGAAACTATAAGAGATAATGCAATTTGACAACCGGCAATGTAATTAGCATGCCGAATAATACTTGGAATGTGAATTGGAACGAAATCGCCAATAGATAAGACCATTTCACAATTTGGGCCCAAGTTAGAAGCAGAGCCTAAGGTGTAAATTATCGATAGTCCATATCTCGGAAACTAAAAGAGATAATGCAATTTGGCAACCGGCAATGTAATTAGCATGCCGAATATTACTTGGAATGTGAATTGGAACGAAATCGCCAATAGATAAGACCATTTTACAATTTGGGCCCAAGTTAGAAGCAGAGCCTAAGGTGTAAATTATCGATAGTCCATATCTCGGAAACTATAAGAGATAATGCAATTTCGCAACCGGCAATGTAATTAGCATGCCGAATATTACTTGGAATGTGAATTGGGACGAAATCGCCAATAGATAAGACCATTTTACAATTTGGGCCCAAGTTAGAAGCAGAGCCTAAGGTGTAAATGATCGATAGTCCATATCTCGGAAACTAAAAGAGATAATGCAATTTGGCAACCGGCAATGTAATTAGCATGCCGAATATTACTTGGAATGTGAATTGGAACGAAATCGCCAATAGATAAGACCATTTTACAATTTGGGCCCAAGTTAGAAGCAGAGCCTAAGGTGTAAATTATCGATAGTCCATATCTCGGAAACTATAAGAGATAATGCAATTTCGCAACCGGCAATGTAATTAGCATGCCGAATATTACTTGGAATGTGAATTGGGACGAAATCGCCAATAGATAAGACCATTTTACAATTTGGGCCCAAGTTAGAAGCAGAACCTAAGGTGTAAATTATCGATAGTCCATATCTCGGAAACTATAAGAGATAATGCAATTTGGCAACCGGCAATGTAATTAGCATGCCGAATATTACTTGGAATGTGAATTGGAACGAAATCGCCAATAGATAAGGCCATTTTACAATTTGGGCCCAAGTTAGAAGCAGAGCCTAAGGTGTAAATTATCGATAGTCCATATCTCGGAAACTATAAGAGAAAATGCAATTTGGCAACCGGCAATGTAATTAGCATGCCGAATACTACTTGGAATGTGAATTGGAAAGAAATCGCCAATAGATAAGACCATTTTACAGTTTGGGCCCAAGTTAGAAGCAGAGCCTAAGGTTAAAAATAATCGATAGTCCATATCTCGGAAACTATAAGAGATAATGCAATTTGGGAACCGGCAATGTAATTAGCATGCCGAATATTACTTGGAATGTGAATTGGAACCAAATCGCCAATAGATAAGGCCATTTTACAATTTGGGCCCAAGTTAGAAGCAGAGCCTAAGGTGTAAATTATCGATAGTCCATATCTCGGAAACTATAAGAGATAATGCAATTTGGCAACCGGCAATGTAATTAGCATGCCGAATATTACTTGGAATGTGAATTGGAACGAAATCGCCAATAGATAAGACCATTTTACAATTTGGGCCCAAGTTAGAAGCAGAGCCTAAGGTGTAAATTATCGATAGTCCATATCTCGGAAACTATAAGAGATAATGCAATTTGGCAACCGGCAATGTAATTAGCATGCCGAATATTACTTGGAATGTGAATTGGAACGAAATCGCCAATAGATAAGACCATTTTACAATTTGGGCCCAAGTCAGAAGCAGAGCCTAAGGTGTAAATTATCGATAGTCCATGTCTCGGAAACTATAAGAGATAATGCAATTTGGCAACCGGCAATGTAATTAGCATGCCGAATATTACTTGGAATGTGAATTGGAGCGAAATCGCCAATAGATAAGACCATTTTACAATTTGGGCCCAAGTTAGAAGCAGAGCCTAAGGTTAAAAATAATCGATAGTCCATATCTCGGAAACTATAAGAGATAATGCAATTTGGGAACCGGCAATGTAATTAGCATGCCGAATATTACTTGGAATGTGAATTGGAGCGAAATCGCCAATAGATAAGACCATTTTACAATTTGGGCCCAAGTTAGAAGCAGAGCCTAAGGTGTAAATTATCGATAGTCCATATCTCGGAAACTATAAGAGATAATGCAACTTGGCCAAAGGCAATGTAATTAGCATGCCGAATATTACTTGGAATGTGAATTGGAACGAAATCGCCAATAGAGAAGACCATTTTACAATTTGGGCCCAAGTTAGAAGCAGAGCCTAAGGTGTAAATTATCGATAGTCCATATCTCGGAAACTATAAGAGATAATGCAATTTGGCAACCGGCAATGTAATTAGCATGCCGAATATTACTTGGAATGTGAATTGGAACGAAATCGCCAATAGATAAGACCATTTTACAATTTGGGCCCAAGTTAGAAGCAGAGCCTAAGGTGTAAATTATCGATAGTCCATATCTCGGAAACTATAAGAGATAATGCAATTTGGCAACCGGCAATGTAATTAGCAGGCCGAATATTACTTGGAATGTGAATTGGAACGAAATCGCCAATAGATAAGGCCATTTTACAATTTGGGCCCAAGTTAGAAGCAGAGCCTAAGGTGTAAATCATCGATAGTCCATATCTCGGAAACTATAAGAGATAATGCAATTTGGCAACCGGCAATGTAATTAGCATGCCGAATATTACTTGGAATGTGAATTGGAACGAAATCGCCAATAGATAAGACCATTTTACAATTTGGGCCCAAGTTAGAAGCAGAGCCTAAGGTGTAAATTATCGATAGTCCATATCTCGGAAACTAAAAGAGATATTGCAATTTGGCAACCGGCAATGTAATTAGCATGCCGAATATTACTTGGAATGTGAATTGGAACGAAATCGCCAATAGATAAGACCATTTTACAATTTGGGCCCAAGTTAGAAGCAGAGCCTAAGGTGTAAATTATCGATAGTCCATATCTCGGAAACTATAAGAGATAATGCAATTTGGCAACCGGCAATGTAATTAGCATGCCGAATACTACTTGGAATGTGAATTGGAACGAAATCGCCAATAGATAAGACCATTTTACAATTTGGGCCCAAGTTAGAAGCAGAGCCTAAGGTGTAAATTATCGATAGTCCATATCTCGGAAACTATAAGAGATAATGCAATTTGGCAACCGGCAATGTAATTAGCATGCCGAATACTACTTGGAATGTGAATTGGAACGAAATCGCCAATAGATAAGACCATTTTACAATTTGGGCCCAAGTTAGAAGCAGAGCCTAAGGTGTAAATTATCGATAGTCCATATCTCGGAAACTATAAGAGATAATGCAACTTGGCCACCGGCAATGTAATTAGCATGCCGAATATTACTTGGAATGTGAATTGGAATGAAATCGCCAATAGATAAGACCATTTTACAATTTGGGCACAAGTTAGAAGCAGAGCCTAAGGTGTAAGTTATCCATAGTCCATATCTCGGAAACTATATGAGATAATGCAATTTGGCAACTGGCAATGTAATTAGCATGCCGAATATTACTTGGAATGTGAATTGGAACGAAATCGCCAATAGATAAGACCATTTTACAATTTGGGCCCAAGTTAGAAGCAGAGCCTAAGGTGTAAATTATCGATAGTCCATATCTCGGAAACTATAAGAGATAATGCAATTTGGCAACCAGCAAAGTAATTAGCATGCCGAATACTACTTGGAATGTGAATTGGAACGAAATCGCCAATAGATAAGACCATTTTACAATTTGGGTCCAAGTTAGAAGCAGAACCTAAGGTGTAAATTATCGATAGTCCATATCTCGGAAACTAAAAGAGATAATGCAATTTGGCAACCGGCAATGTAATTAGCATGCCGAATATTACTTGGAATGTGAATTGGAACGAAATCGCCAATAGATAAGACCATTTTACAATTTGGGCCCAAGTTAGAAGCAGAGCCTAAGGTGTAAATTATCGATAGTCCATATCTCGGAAACTATAAGAGATAATGCAATTTCGCAACCGGCAATGTAATTAGCATGCCGAATATTACTTGGAATGTGAATTGGGACGAAATCGCCAATAGATAAGACCATTTTACAATTTGGGCCCAAGTTAGAAGCAGAGCCTAAGGTGTAAATTATCGATAGTCCATATCTCGGAAACTATAAGAGATAATGCAATTTGGCAACCGGCAATGTAATCAGCATGCCGAATATTACTTGGAATGTGAATTGGAACGAAATCGCCAATAGATAAGACCATTTTACAATTTGGGCCCAAGTTAGAAGCAGAGCCTAAGGTGTAAATTATCGATAGTCCATATCTCGGAAACTATGAGAGATAATGCAATTTGGCAACCGGCAATGTAATTAGCATGCCGAGTACTACTTGGAATGTGAATTGGAACGAAATCGCCAATAGATAAGACCATTTTACACTTTGGGCCCAAGTTAGAAGCAGAGCCTAAGGTTAAAAATAATCGATAGTCCATATCTCGGAAACTATAAGAGATAATGCAATTTGGGAACCGGCAATGTAATTTGCATGCCGAATATTACTTGGAATGTGAATTGGAACGAAATCGCCAATAGATAAGACCATTTTACAATTTGGGCCCAAGTTAGAAGCAGAGCCTAAGGTGTAAATTATCGATAGTCCATATCTCGGAAACTATAAGAGATAATGCAACTTGGCCACCGGCAATGTAATTAGCATGCCGAATACTACTTGGAATGTGAATTGGAACGAAATCGCCAATAGATAAGACCATTTTACAATTTGGGCCCAAGTTAGAAGCAGAGCCTAAGGTGTAAATTATCGATAGTCCATATCTCGGAAACTATATGAGATAATGCAATTTGGCAACTGGCAATGTAATTAGCATGCCGAATATTACTTGGAATGTGAATTGGAACGAAATCGCCAATAGATAAGACCATTTTACAATTTGGGCCCAAGTTAGAAGCAGAGCCTAAGGTGTAAATTATCGATAGTCCATATCTCGGAAACTATAAGAGATAATGCAATTTGGCAACCAGCAAAGTAATTAGCATGCCGAATACTACTTGGAATGTGAATTGGAACGAAATCGCCAATAGATAAGACCATTTTACAATTTGGGCCCAAGTTAGAAGCAGAACCTAAGGTGTAAATTATCGATAGTCCATATCTCGGAAACTAAAAGAGATAATGCAATTTGGCAACCGGCAATGTAATTAGCATGCCGAATATTACTTGGAATGTGAATTGGAACGAAATCGCCAATAGATAAGGCCATTTTACAATTTGGGCCCAAGTTAGAAGCAGAGCCTAAGGTGTAAATTATCGATAGTCCATATCTCGGAAACTATAAGAGAAAATGCAATTTGGCAACCGGCAATGTAATTAGCATGCCGAATACTACTTGGAATGTGAATTGGAAAGAAATCGCCAATAGATAAGACCATTTTACAGTTTGGGCCCAAGTTAGAAGCAGAGCCTAAGGTTAAAAATAATCGATAGTCCATATCTCGGAAACTATAAGAGATAATGCAATTTGGGAACCGGCAATGTAATTAGCATGCCGAATATTACTTGGAATGTGAATTGGAACCAAATCGCCAATAGATAAGGCCATTTTACAATTTGGGCCCAAGTTAGAAGCAGAGCCTAAGGTGTAAATTATCGATAGTCCATATCTCGGAAACTATAAGAGATAATGCAATTTGGCAACCGGCAATGTAATTAGCATGCCGAATATTACTTGGAATGTGAATTGGAACGAAATCGCCAATAGATAAGACCATTTTACAATTTGGGCCCAAGTTAGAAGCAGAGCCTAAGGTGTAAATTATCGATAGTCCATATCTCGGAAACTATAAGAGATAATGCAATTTGGCAACCGGCAATGTAATTAGCATGCCGAATATTACTTGGAATGTGAATTGGAACGAAATCGCCAATAGATAAGACCATTTTACAATTTGGGCCCAAGTCAGAAGCAGAGCCTAAGGTGTAAATTATCGATAGTCCATGTCTCGGAAACTATAAGAGATAATGCAATTTGGCAACCGGCAATGTAATTAGCATGCCGAATATTACTTGGAATGTGAATTGGAGCGAAATCGCCAATAGATAAGACCATTTTACAATTTGGGCCCAAGTTAGAAGCAGAGCCTAAGGTTAAAAATAATCGATAGTCCATATCTCGGAAACTATAAGAGATAATGCAATTTGGGAACCGGCAATGTAATTAGCATGCCGAATATTACTTGGAATGTGAATTGGAGCGAAATCGCCAATAGATAAGACCATTTTACAATTTGGGCCCAAGTTAGAAGCAGAGCCTAAGGTGTAAATTATCGATAGTCCATATCTCGGAAACTATAAGAGATAATGCAACTTGGCCAAAGGCAATGTAATTAGCATGCCGAATATTACTTGGAATGTGAATTGGAACGAAATCGCCAATAGAGAAGACCATTTTACAATTTGGGCCCAAGTTAGAAGCAGAGCCTAAGGTGTAAATTATCGATAGTCCATATCTCGGAAACTATAAGAGATAATGCAATTTGGCAACCGGCAATGTAATTAGCATGCCGAATATTACTTGGAATGTGAATTGGAACGAAATCGCCAATAGATAAGACCATTTTACAATTTGGGCCCAAGTTAGAAGCAGAGCCTAAGGTGTAAATTATCGATAGTCCATATCTCGGAAACTATAAGAGATAATGCAATTTGGCAACCGGCAATGTAATTAGCAGGCCGAATATTACTTGGAATGTGAATTGGAACGAAATCGCCAATAGATAAGGCCATTTTACAATTTGGGCCCAAGTTAGAAGCAGAGCCTAAGGTGTAAATCATCGATAGTCCATATCTCGGAAACTATAAGAGATAATGCAATTTGGCAACCGGCAATGTAATTAGCATGCCGAATATTACTTGGAATGTGAATTGGAACGAAATCGCCAATAGATAAGACCATTTTACAATTTGGGCCCAAGTTAGAAGCAGAGCCTAAGGTGTAAATTATCGATAGTCCATATCTCGGAAACTAAAAGAGATATTGCAATTTGGCAACCGGCAATGTAATTAGCATGCCGAATATTACTTGGAATGTGAATTGGAACGAAATCGCCAATAGATAAGACCATTTTACAATTTGGGCCCAAGTTAGAAGCAGAGCCTAAGGTGTAAATTATCGATAGTCCATATCTCGGAAACTATAAGAGATAATGCAATTTGGCAACCGGCAATGTAATTAGCATGCCGAATACTACTTGGAATGTGAATTGGAACGAAATCGCCAATAGATAAGACCATTTTACAATTTGGGCCCAAGTTAGAAGCAGAGCCTAAGGTGTAAATTATCGATAGTCCATATCTCGGAAACTATAAGAGATAATGCAATTTGGCAACCGGCAATGTAATTAGCATGCCGAATACTACTTGGAATGTGAATTGGAACGAAATCGCCAATAGATAAGACCATTTTACAATTTGGGCCCAAGTTAGAAGCAGAGCCTAAGGTGTAAATTATCGATAGTCCATATCTCGGAAACTATAAGAGATAATGCAACTTGGCCACCGGCAATGTAATTAGCATGCCGAATATTACTTGGAATGTGAATTGGAATGAAATCGCCAATAGATAAGACCATTTTACAATTTGGGCACAAGTTAGAAGCAGAGCCTAAGGTGTAAGTTATCCATAGTCCATATCTCGGAAACTATATGAGATAATGCAATTTGGCAACTGGCAATGTAATTAGCATGCCGAATATTACTTGGAATGTGAATTGGAACGAAATCGCCAATAGATAAGACCATTTTACAATTTGGGCCCAAGTTAGAAGCAGAGCCTAAGGTGTAAATTATCGATAGTCCATATCTCGGAAACTATAAGAGATAATGCAATTTGGCAACCAGCAAAGTAATTAGCATGCCGAATACTACTTGGAATGTGAATTGGAACGAAATCGCCAATAGATAAGACCATTTTACAATTTGGGCCCAAGTTAGAAGCAGAACCTAAGGTGTAAATTATCGATAGTCCATATCTCGGAAACTAAAAGAGATAATGCAATTTGGCAACCGGCAATGTAATTAGCATGCCGAATATTACTTGGAATGTGAATTGGAACGAAATCGCCAATAGATAAGACCATTTTACAATTTGGGCCCAAGTTAGAAGCAGAGCCTAAGGTGTAAATTATCGATAGTCCATATCTCGGAAACTATAAGAGATAATGCAATTTCGCAACCGGCAATGTAATTAGCATGCCGAATATTACTTGGAATGTGAATTGGGACGAAATCGCCAATAGATAAGACCATTTTACAATTTGGGCCCAAGTTAGAAGCAGAGCCTAAGGTGTAAATTATCGATAGTCCATATCTCGGAAACTATAAGAGATAATGCAATTTGGCAACCGGCAATGTAATCAGCATGCCGAATATTACTTGGAATGTGAATTGGAACGAAATCGCCAATAGATAAGACCATTTTACAATTTGGGCCCAAGTTAGAAGCAGAGCCTAAGGTGTAAATTATCGATAGTCCATATCTCGGAAACTATGAGAGATAATGCAATTTGGCAACCGGCAATGTAATTAGCATGCCGAGTACTACTTGGAATGTGAATTGGAACGAAATCGCCAATAGATAAGACCATTTTACACTTTGGGCCCAAGTTAGAAGCAGAGCCTAAGGTTAAAAATAATCGATAGTCCATATCTCGGAAACTATAAGAGATAATGCAATTTGGGAACCGGCAATGTAATTTGCATGCCGAATATTACTTGGAATGTGAATTGGAACGAAATCGCCAATAGATAAGACCATTTTACAATTTGGGCCCAAGTTAGAAGCAGAGCCTAAGGTGTAAATTATCGATAGTCCATATCTCGGAAACTATAAGAGATAATGCAACTTGGCCACCGGCAATGTAATTAGCATGCCGAATATTACTTGGAATGTGAATTGGAACGAAATCGCCAATAGGTAAGACCATTTTACAATTTGGGCCCAAGTTAGAAGCAGAGCCTAAGGTGTAAATTATCGATAGTCCATATCTCGGAAACTATAGGAGATAATTCAATTTGGCAACCGGCAATGTAATTAGCATGCCGAATATTACTTGGAATGTGAATTGGAACGAAATCGCCAATAGATAAGACCATTTTACAATTTGGGCCTAAGTTAGAAGCAGAGCCTAAGGTGTAAATTATCGATAGTCCATATCTCGGAAACTATAAGAGATAATGCAATTTGGCAACCGGCAATGTAATTATCATGCCGAATATTACTTGGAATGTGAATTGGAACGAAATCGCCAATAGATAAGACGATTTTACAATTTGGGCCCAAGTTAGAAGCAGAGCCTAAGGTGTAAATTATCGATAATCCATATCTCGGAAACTATAAGAGATAATGCAATTTGGCAACCGGCAATTTAATTAACATGCCGAATATTACTTGGAATGTGAATTGGAACGAAATCGCCAATAGATAAGACCATTTTACAATTTGGGCCCAAGTTAGAAGCAGAGCCTAAGGTGTAAATTATCGATAGTCCATATCTCGGAAACTATAAGAGATAATGCAATTTGGCAACCGGCAATGTAATTAGCATGCCGAATACTACTTCGAATGTGAATTGGAACGAAATCGCCAATAGATAAGACCATTTTACAATTTGGGCCCAAGTTAGAAGCAGAGCCTAAGGTGTAAATTATCGATAGTCCATATCTCGGAAACTATAAGAGATAATGCAATTTGGCAACCGGCAATGTAATTAGCATGCCGAATATTACTTGGAATGTGAATTGGAACGAAATCGCCAATAGATAAGACCATTTTACAATTTGGGCCCAAGTTAGAAGCAGAGCCTAAGGTGTAAATTATCGATAGTCCATATCTCGGAAACTATAAGAGATAATGTAATTTGGCAACCGGCAATGTAATTAGCATGCCGAATATTACTGGAATGTGAATTGGAACGAAATCGCCAATAGATAAGACCATTTTACAATTTGGGCCCAAGTTAGAAGCAGAGCCTAAGGTGTAAATTATCGATAGTCCATATCTCGGAAACTATAAGAGATAATGCAATTTGGCAACCGGCAATGTAATTAGCATGCCGAATATTACTTGGAATGTGAATTGGAACGAAATCGCCAATAGATAAGACCATTTTACAATTTGGGCCCAAGTTAGAAGCAGAGCCTAAGGTGTAAATTATCGATAGTCCATATCTCGGAAATTATAAGAGATAATGCAATTTGGCAACCGGCAATGTAATTAGCATGCCGAATATTACTTGGAATGTGAATTGGAACGAAATCGCCAATAGATAAGACCATTTTACAATTTGGGCCCAAGTCAGAAGCAGAGCCTAAGGTGTAAATTATCGATAGTCCATGTCTCGGAAACTATAAGAGATAATGCAATTTGGCAACCGGCAATGTAATTAGCATGCCGAATATTACTTGGAATGTGAATTGGAACGAAATCGCCAATAGATAAGACCATTTTACAATTTGGGCCCAAGTTAGAAGCAGAGCCTAAGGTGTAAATTATCGATAGTCCATATCTCGGAAACTATAAGAGATAATGCAACTTGGCCACCGGCAATGTAATTAGCATGCCGAATATTACTTGGAATGTGAATTGGAACGAAATCGCCAATAGGTAAGACCATTTTACAATTTGGGCCCAAGTTAGAAGCAGAGCCTAAGGTGTAAATTATCGATAGTCCATATCTCGGAAACTATAAGAGATAATGCAACTTGGCCACCGGCAATGTAATTAGCATGCCGAATATTACTTGGAATGTGAATTGGAATGAAATCGCCAATAGATAAGACCATTTTACAATTTGGGCACAAGTTAGAAGCAGAGCCTAAGGTGTAAGTTATCCATAGTCCATATCTCGGAAACTATATGAGATAATGCAATTTGGCAACTGGCAATGTAATTAGCATGCCGAATATTACTTGGAATGTGAATTGGAACGAAATCGCCAATAGATAAGACCATTTTACAATTTGGGCCCAAGTTAGAAGCAGAGCCTAAGGTGTAAATTATCGATAGTCCATATCTCGGAAACTATAAGAGATAATGCAATTTGGCAACCAGCAAAGTAATTAGCATGCCGAATACTACTTGGAATGTGAATTGGAACGAAATCGCCAATAGATAAGACCATTTTACAATTTGGGCCCAAGTTAGAAGCAGAACCTAAGGTGTAAATTATCGATAGTCCATATCTCGGAAACTATAAGAGATAATGCAATTTGGCAACCGGCAATGTAATTAGCATGCCGAATATTACTTGGAATGTGAATTGGAACGAAATCGCCAATAGATAAGACCATTTTACAATTTGGGCCCAAGTCAGAAGCAGAGCCTAAGGTGTAAATTATCGATAGTCCATATCTCGGAAACTATAAGAGATAATGCAATTTGGCAACCGGCAATGTAATTAGCATGCCGAATATTACTTGGAATGTGAATTGGAACGAAATCGCCAATAGATAAGACCATTTTACAATTTGGGCCCAAGTTAGAAGCAGAGCCTAAGGTGTAAATTATCGATAGTCCATATCTCGGAAACTAAAAGAGATAATGCAATTTGGCAACCGGCAATGTAATTAGCATGCCGAATATTACTTGGAATTTGAATTGGAACGAAATCGCCAATAGATAAGACCATTTTACAATTTGGGCCCAAGTTAGAAGCAGAGCCTAAGGTGTAAATTATCGATAGTCCATATCTCGGAAACTATAAGAGATAATGCAATTTCGCAACCGGCAATGTAATTAGCATGCCGAATATTACTTGGAATGTGAATTGGGACGAAATCGCCAATAGATAAGACCATTTTACAATTTGGGCCCAAGTTAGAAGCAGAGCCTAAGGTGTAAATTATCGATAGTCCATATCTCGGAAACTATAAGAGATAATGCAATTTGGCAACCGGCAATGTAATTAGCATGACGAATATTACTTGGAATGTGAATTGGAACGAAATCGCCAATAGATAAGACCATTTTACAATTTTTGCCCAAGTTAGAAGCAGAGCCTAAGGTGTAAATTATCGATAGTCCATATCTCGGAAACTATAAGAGATAATGCAATTTGGCAACCGGCAATGTAATTAGCATGCCGAGTACTACTTGGAATGTGAATTGGAACGAAATCGCCAATAGATAAGACCATTTTACACTTTGGGCCCAAGTTAGAAGCAGAGCCTAAGGTTAAAAATAATCGATAGTCCATATCTCGGAAACTATAAGAGATAATGCAATTTGGGAACCGGCAATGTAATTTGCATGCCGAATATTACTTGGAATGTGAATTGGAACGAAATCGCCAATAGATAAGACCATTTTACAATTTGGGCCCAAGTTAGAAGCAGAGCCTAAGGTGTAAATTATCGATAGTCCATATCTCGGAAACTATAAGAGATAATGCAACTTGGCCACCGGCAATGTAATTAGCATGCCGAATATTACTTGGAATGTGAATTGGAACGAAATCGCCAATAGGTAAGACCATTTTACAATTTGGGCCCAAGTTAGAAGCAGAGCCTAAGGTGTAAATTATCGATAGTCCATATCTCGGAAACTATAGGAGATAATTCAATTTGGCAACCGGCAATGTAATTAGCATGCCGAATATTACTTGGAATGTGAATTGGAACGAAATCGCCAATAGATAAGACCATTTTACAATTTGGGCCCAAGTTAGAAGCAGAGCCTAAGGTGTAAATTATCGATAGTCCATATCTCGGAAACTATAAGAAATAATGCAATTTGGCAACCGGCAATGTAATTAGCATGCCGAATATTACTTGGAATGTGAATTGGAACGAAATCGCCAATAGATAAGACGATTTTACAATTTGGGCCCAAGTTAGAAGCAGAGCCTAAGGTGTAAATTATCGATAATCCATATCTCGGAAACTATAAGAGATAATGCAATTTGGCAACCGGCAATTTAATTAACATGCCGAATATTACTTGGAATGTGAATTGGAACGAAATCGCCAATAGATAAGACCATTTTACAATTTGGGCCCAAGTTAGAAGCAGAGCCTAAGGTGTAAATTATCGATAGTCCATATCTCGGAAACTATAAGAGATAATGCAATTTGGCAACCGGCAATGTAATTAGCATGCCGAATACTACTTGGAATGTGAATTGGAACGAAATCGCCAATAGATAAGACCATTTTACAATTTGGGCCCAAGTTAGAAGCAGAGCCTAAGGTGTAAATTATCGATAGTCCATATCTCGGAAACTATAAGAGATAATGCAATTTGGCAACCGGCAATGTAATTAGCATGCCGAATATTACTTGGAATGTGAATTGGAACGAAATCGCCAATAGATAAGACCATTTTACAATTTGGGCCCAAGTTAGAAGCAGAGCCTAAGGTGTAAATTATCGATAGTCCATATCTCGGAAACTATAAGAGATAATGCAATTTGGCAACCGGCAATGTAATTAGCATGCCGAATATTACTGGAATGTGAATTGGAACGAAATCGCCAATAGATAAGGCCATTTTACAATTTGGGCCCAAGTTAGAAGCAGAGCCTAAGGTGTAAATTATCGATAGTCCATATCTCGGAAACTATAAGAGATAATGCAATTTGGCAACCGGCAATGTAATTAGCATGCCGAATATTACTTTGAATGTGAATTGGAACGAAATCGCTAATAGAGAAGACCATTTTACAATTTGGGCCCAAGTTAGAAGCAGAGCCTAAGGTGTAAATTATCGATAGTCCATATCTCGGAAACTATAAGAGATAATGCAATTTGGCAACCGGCAATGTAATTAGCATGCCGAATATTACTTGGAATGTGAATTGGAACGAAATCGCCAATAGATAAGACCATTTTACAATTTGGGTTAGAAGCAGAGCCTAAGGTGTAAATTATCGATAGTCCATATCTCGGAAACTATAAGAGATAATGCAATTTGGCAACCGGCAATGTAATTAGCATGCCGAATATTACTTGGAATGTGAATTGGAACGAAATCGCCAATAGGTAAGACCATTTTACAATTTGGGCCCAAGTTAGAAGCAGAGCCTAAGGTGTAAATTATCGATAGTCCATATCTCGGAAACTATAAGAGATAATTCAATTTGGCCACCGGCAATGTAATTAGCATGCCGAATATTACTTGGAATGTGAATTGGAACGAAATCGCCAATAGATAAGGCCATTTTACAATTTGGGCCCAAGTTAGAAGCAGAGCCTAAGGTGTAAATTATCGATAGTCCATATCTCGGAAACTATAAGAGATAATGCAATTTGGCAACCGGCAATGTAATTAGCATGCCGAATAATACTTGGAATGTGAATTGGAACGAAATCGCCAATAGATAAGACCATTTCACAATTTGGGCCCAAGTTAGAAGCAGAGCCTAAGGTGTAAATTATCGATAGTCCATATCTCGGAAACTAAAAGAGATAATGCAATTTGGCAACCGGCAATGTAATTAGCATGCCGAATATTACTTGGAATGTGAATTGGAACGAAATCGCCAATAGATAAGACCATTTTACAATTTGGGCCCAAGTTAGAAGCAGAGCCTAAGGTGTAAATTATCGATAGTCCATATCTCGGAAACTATAAGAGATAATGCAATTTCGCAACCGGCAATGTAATTAGCATGCCGAATATTACTTGGAATGTGAATTGGGACGAAATCGCCAATAGATAAGACCATTTTACAATTTGGGCCCAAGTTAGAAGCAGAGCCTAAGGTGTAAATGATCGATAGTCCATATCTCGGAAACTAAAAGAGATAATGCAATTTGGCAACCGGCAATGTAATTAGCATGCCGAATATTACTTGGAATGTGAATTGGAACGAAATCGCCAATAGATAAGACCATTTTACAATTTGGGCCCAAGTTAGAAGCAGAGCCTAAGGTGTAAATTATCGATAGTCCATATCTCGGAAACTATAAGAGATAATGCAATTTCGCAACCGGCAATGTAATTAGCATGCCGAATATTACTTGGAATGTGAATTGGGACGAAATCGCCAATAGATAAGACCATTTTACAATTTGGGCCCAAGTTAGAAGCAGAGCCTAAGGTGTAAATTATCGATAGTCCATATCTCGGAAACTATAAGAGATAATGCAATTTGGCAACCGGCAATGTAATTAGCATGCCGAATATTACTTGGAATGTGAATTGGAACGAAATCGCCAATAGATAAGACCATTTTACAATTTGGGCCCAAGTTAGAAGCAGAGCCTAAGGTGTAAATTATCGATAGTCCATATCTCGGAAACTATAAGAGAAAATGCAATTTGGCAACCGGCAATGTAATTAGCATGCCGAATACTACTTGGAATGTGAATTGGAAAGAAATCGCCAATAGATAAGACCATTTTACAGTTTGGGCCCAAGTTAGAAGCAGAGCCTAAGGTTAAAAATAATCGATAGTCCATATCTCGGAAACTATAAGAGATAATGCAATTTGGGAACCGGCAATGTAATTAGCATGCCGAATATTACTTGGAATGTGAATTGGAACCAAATCGCCAATAGATAAGGCCATTTTACAATTTGGGCCCAAGTTAGAAGCAGAGCCTAAGGTGTAAATTATCGATAGTCCATATCTCGGAAACTATAAGAGATAATGCAATTTGGCAACCGGCAATGTAATTAGCATGCCGAATATTACTTGGAATGTGAATTGGAACGAAATCGCCAATAGATAAGACCATTTTACAATTTGGGCCCAAGTTAGAAGCAGAGCCTAAGGTGTAAATTATCGATAGTCCATATCTCGGAAACTATAAGAGATAATGCAATTTGGCAACCGGCAATGTAATTAGCATGCCGAATATTACTTGGAATGTGAATTGGAACGAAATCGGCAATAGATAAGACCATTTTACAATTTGGGCCCAAGTTAGAAGCAGAGCCTAAGGTGTAAATTATCGATAGTCCATATCTCGGAAACTATAAGAGATAATGCAATTTGGCAACCGGCAATGTAATTAGCATGCCGAATACTACTTGGAACGTGAATTGGAACGAAATCGCCAATAGATAAGACCATTTTACAGTTTGGGCCCAAGTTAGAAGCAGAGCCTAAGGTTAAAAATAATCGATAATCCATATCTCGGAAACTATAAGAGATAATGCAATTTGGGAACCGGCAATGTAATTAGCATGCCGAATATTACTTGGAATGTGAATTGGAGCGAAATCGCCAATAGATAAGACCATTTTACAATTTGGGCCCAAGTTAGAAGCAGAGCCTAAGGTGTAAATTATCGATAGTCCATATCTCGGAAACTATAAGAGATAATGCAACTTGGCCAAAGGCAATGTAATTAGCATGCCGAATATTACTTGGAATGTGAATTGGAACGAAATCGCCAATAGAGAAGACCATTTTACAATTTGGGCCCAAGTTAGAAGCAGAGCCTAAGGTGTAAATTATCGATAGTCCATATCTCGGAAACTATAAGAGATAATGCAATTTGGCAACCGGCAATGTAATTAGCATGCCGAATATTACTTGGAATGTGAATTGGAACGAAATCGCCAATAGATAAGACCATTTTACAATTTGGGCCCAAGTTAGAAGCAGAGCCTAAGGTGTAAATTATCGATAGTCCATATCTCGGAAACTATAAGAGATAATGCAATTTGGCAACCGGCAATGTAATTAGCATGCCGAATATTACTTGGAATGTGAATTGGAACGAAATCGCCAATAGGTAAGACCATTTTACAATTTGGGCCCAAGTTAGAAGCAGAGCCTAAGGTGTAAATTATCGATAGTCCATATCTCGGAAACTATAAGAGATAATTCAATTTGGCCACCGGCAATGTAATTAGCATGCCGAATATTACTTGGAATGTGAATTGGAACGAAATCGCCAATAGATAAGACCATTTTACAATTTGGGCCCAACTTAGAAGCAGAGCCTAAGGTGTAAATTATCGATAGTCCATATCTCGGAAACTATAAGAGATAATGCAATTTGGCAACCGGCAATGTAATTAGCAGGCCGAATATTACTTGGAATGTGAATTGGAACGAAATCGCCAATAGATAAGGCCATTTTACAATTTGGGCCCAAGTTAGAAGCAGAGCCTAAGGTGTAAATCATCGATAGTCCATATCTCGGAAACTATAAGAGATAATGCAATTTGGCAACCGGCAATGTAATTAGCATGCCGAATATTACTTGGAATGTGAATTGGAACGAAATCGCCAATAGATAAGACCATTTTACAATTTGGGCCCAAGTTAGAAGCAGAGCCTAAGGTGTAAATTATCGATAGTCCATATCTCGGAAACTAAAAGAGATAATGCAATTTGGCAACCGGCAATGTAATTAGCATGCCGAATATTACTTGGAATGTGAATTGGAACGAAATCGCCAATAGATAAGACCATTTTACAATTTGGGCCCAAGTTAGAAGCAGAGCCTAAGGTGTAAATTATCGATAGTCCATATCTCGGAAACTATAAGAGATAATGCAATTTCGCAACCGGCAATGTAATTAGCATGCCGAATATTACTTGGAATGTGAAATGGGGCGAAATCGCCAATAGATAAGACCATTTTACAATTTGGGCCCAAGTTAGAAGCAGAGCCTAAGGTGTAAATTATCGATAGTCCATATCTCGGAAACTATAAGAGATAATGCAATTTGGCAACCGGCAATGTAATTAGCATGCCGAATATTACTTGGAATGTGAATTGGAACGAAATCGCCAATAGATAAGACCATTTTACAATTTGGGCCCAAGTTAGAAGCAGAGCCTAAGGTGTAAATTATCGATAGTCCATATCTCGGAAACTATAAGAGATAATGCAATTTGGCAACCGGCAATGTAATTAGCATGCCGAATACTACTTATAATGTGAATTGGAACGAAATCGCCAATAGATAAGACCATTTTACAGTTTGGGCCCAAGTTAGAAGCAGAGCCTAAGGTTAAAAATAATCGATAGTCCATATCTCGGAAACTATAAGAGATAATGCAATTTGGGAACCGGCAATGTAATTAGCATGCCGAATATTACTTGGAATGTGAATTGGAACGAAATCGCCAATAGATAAGACCATTTTACAATTTGGGCCCAAGTTAGAAGCAGAGCCTAAGGTGTAAATTATCGATAGTCCATATCTCGGAAACTATAAGAGATAATGCAACTTGGCCACCGGCAATGTAATTAGCATGCCGAATATTACTTGGAATGTGAATAGGAACGAAATCGCCAATAGGTAAGACCATTTTACAATTTGGGCCCAAGTTAGAAGCAGAGCCTAAGGTGTAAATTATCGATAGTCCATATCTCGGAAACTATAGGAGATAATTCAATTTGGCAACCGGCAATGTAATTAGCATGCCGAATATTACATGGAATGTGAATTGGAACGAAATCGCCAATAGTTAAGACCATTTTACAATTTGGGCCCAAGTTAGAAGCAGAGCCTAAGGTGTAAATTATCGATAGTCCATATCTCGGAAACTATAAGAGATAATGCAATTTGGCAACCGGCAATATAATTAGCATGCCGAATATTACTTGGAATGTGAATTGGAACGAAATCGCCAATAGATAAGACGATTTTACAATTTGGGCCCAAGTTAGAAGCAGAGCCTAAGGTGTAAATTATCGATAGTCCATATCTCGGAAACTATAAGAGATAATGCAATTTGGCAACCGGCAATTTAATTAACATGCCGAATATTACTTGGAATGTGAATTGGAACGAAATCGCCAATAGATAAGACCATTTTACAATTTGGGCCCAAGTTAGAAGCAGAGCCTAAGGTGTAAATTATCCATAGTCCATATCTCGGAAACTATAAGAGATAATGCAATTTGGCAACTGGCAATGTAATTAGCATGCCGAATATTACTTGGAATGTGAATTGGAACGAAATCGCCAATAGATAAGACCATTTTACAATTTGGGCCCAAGTTAGAAGCAGAGCCTAAGGTGTAAATTATCGATAGTCCATATCTCGGAAACTATAAGAGATAATGCAATTTGGCAACCGGCAATGTATCTTATCTATTGGCGATTTCGTTCCAATTCACATTCCAAGTAATATTCGGCATGCTAATTACATTGCCGGTTGCCAAATTGAATTATCTCTTATAGTTTCCGAGATATGGACTATCGATAATTTACACCTTAGGCTCTGCTTCTAACTTGAGCCCAAATTGTAAAATGGTCTTACCTATTGGCGATTTCGTTCCAATTCACATTCCAAGTAATATTCGGCATGCTAATTACATTGCAGGTTGCCAAATTGCATTATCTCTGATAGTTTCCGAGATATGGACTATCGATAATTTACTCCTTAGGCTCTGCTTCTAACTTGGGCCCAAATTGTAAAATGGTCTTATCTATTGGCGATTTCGTTCCAATTCACATTCCAAGTAATATTCGGCATGCTAATTACATTGCCGGTTGCCAAATTGCATTATCTCTTATAGTTTCCGAGATATGGACTATCGATAATTTACATCTTAGGCTCTGCTTCTAACTTGGGCCCAAATTGTAAAATGGTCTTATCTATTGGCGATTTCGTTCCAATTCACATTCCAAGTAATATTCGGCATGCTAATTACATTGCCGGTTGCCAAATTGCATTACCTCTTATAGTTTCTGAGATATGGACTATCGATAATTTACACCTTAGGCTCTGCTTTTAACTTGGGCCCAAATTGTAAAATGGTCTTATCTATTGGCGATTTCGTTCCAATTCACTTTCCAAGTAATATTCGGCATGCAAATTACATTGCCAGTTGCCAAATTGCATTATCTCTTATAGTTTCTGAGATATGGACTATCGATAATTTACACCTCAGGCTCTGTTTCTAACTTGGGCCCAAATTGTAAAATGGTCTTATCTATTGGCGATTTCGTTCCAATTCACTCTCCAAGTAATATTCGGCATGCTAATTACATTGCCGGTTGCCAAATTGCATTATCTCTTATAGTTTCCGAGATATGGACTATCGATAATTTACACCTTAGGCTCTGCTTCTAACTTGGGCTCAAATTGTAAAATGGTCTTATCTATTGGCGATTTCGTTCCAATTCACATTCCAAGTAATATTCGGCATGCTAATTGCATTGCCGGTTGCCAAATTGCATTATCTCTTATAGCTTCCGAGATATGGACTGTCGATAATTTACACCTTAGGCTCTGCTTCTAACTTGGGCCCAAATTGTAAAATGGTCTTATCTATTATCGATTTCGTTCCAATTCACTTTCGAAGTAATATTCGGCATGCTAATTACATTGCCGGTTGCAAAATTGCATTATCTCTTATAGTTTCCGAGATATGGACTATCGATAATTTACACCTTAGGCTCTGCTTCTAACTTGGGCCCAAATTGTAAAATGGTCTTATCTATTGGCGTTTTGGTTCCAATTCACTTTCCAAGTAATATTCGGCATGCTAATTACATTGCCGGTTGCCAAATTGCATTATCTCTTATAGTTTCCGAGATATGGACTATCGATAATTTACACCTTAGGCTCTGCTTCTAACTTGGGCCCAAATTGTAAAATGGTCTTATCTATTGGCGATTTCGTTCCAATTCACATTCCAAGTAATATTCGGCATGCTAATTACATTGCCGGTTGCCAAATTGCATTATCTCTTATAGTTTCCGAGATATGGACTATCGATAATTTACACCTTAGGCTCTGCTTCTAACTTGGGCCCAAATTGTAAAATGGTCTTATCTATTGCCGATTTCGTTCCAATTCACATTCCGAGTAATATTCGGCATGCTAATTACATTGCCGGTTGCCAAATTGCATTATCTCTTATAGTTTCCGAGATATGGACTATCGATAATTTACACCTTAGGCTCTGCTTCTAACTTGGGCCCAAATTGTAAAATGGTCTTATCTATTGACAATTTCATTCCAATTCACATTCCAAGTAATATTCGGCATGCTAATTACATTGCCGGTTGCCAAATTGCATTATCTCTTATAGTCTCCGAGATATGGACTATCGATAATTTACACCTTAGGCTCTGCTTCTAACTTGGGCCCAAATTGTAAAATGGTCTTATCTATTGGCGATTTCGTTCCAATTCACATTCCAAGTAATATTCGGCATGCTAATTACATTGCCGCTTGCCAAATTGCATTATCTCTTATAGTTTCCGAGATATGGACTATCGATAATTTACACCTTAGGCTCTGCTTCTAACTTGGGCCCAAATTGTAAAATCGTCTTATCTATTGGCGATTTCGTTCCAATTCACATTCCAAGTAATATTCGGCATGCTAATTACATTGCCGGTTGCCAAATTGCATTATCTCTTATAGTTTCCAAGATATGGACTATCGATAAATTACACCTTAGGCCCTGCTTCTAACTTGGGCCCAAATTGTGAAATGGTCTTATCTATTGGCGATTTCGTTCCAATTCACATTCCAAGTAATATCCGGCATGCTAATTACATTGCCGGTTGCCAAATTGAATTATCTCTTATAGTTCCCGAGATATGGACTATCGATAATTTACACCTTAGGCTCTGCTTCTAACTTGAGCCCAAATTGTAAAATGGTCTTACCTATTGGCGATTTCGTTCCAATTCACATTCCAAGTAATATTCGGCATGCTAATTACATTGCCGGTTGCCAAATTGCATTATCTCTGATAGTTTCCGAGATATGGACTATCGATAATTTACACCTTAGGCTCTGCTTCTAACTTGGGCCCAAATTGTAAAATGGTCTTATCTATTGGCGATTTCGTTCCAATTCACATTCCAAGTAATATTCGGCATGCTAATTACATTGCCGGTTGCCAAATTGCATTATCTCTTATAGTTTCCGAGATATGGACTATCGATAATTTACATCTTAGGCTCTGCTTCTAACTTGGGCCCAAATTGTAAAATGGTCTTATCTATTGGCGATTTCGTTCCAATTCACATTCCAAGTAATATTCGGCATGCTAATTACATTGCCGGTTGCCAAATTGCATTATCTCTTATATTTTCCGAGATATGGACTATCGTTAATTTACACCTTAGGCTCTGCTTCTTACTTGGGCCCAAATTGTAAAATGGTCTTATCTATTGCCGATTTCGTTCCAATTCACATTCCAAGTAATATTCGGCATGCTAATTACATTTCCGGTTGCCAAATTGCATTATCTCTTATAGTTTCCGAGATATGGACTATCGATAATTTACACCTTAGGCTCTGCTTCTAACTTGGGCCCAAATTGTAAAATGGTCTTATCTATTGGCGATTTCCTTCCAATTCACATTCCAGGTAATATTCGGCATGCTAATTACATTGCCGGTTGCCAATTTGCATTATCTCTTGTAGTTTCCAAGATATGGACTATCGATAATTTACACCTTAGGTTCTGCTTCTAACTTGGGCCCAAATTGTAAAATGGTCTTATCTATTGGCGATTTCGTTCCAATTCACATTCCAAGTAATATTCGGCATGCTAATTACATTGCCGGTTGCCAAATTGCATTATCTCTTATAGTTTCCGAGATATGGACTATCGATAATTTACACCTTAGGCTCTGCTTCTAACTTGGGCCCAAATTGTAAATTGGTCTTATCTATTGGCGATTTCGTTCCAATTCACATTCCAAGTAATATTCGGCATGCTAATTAAATTGCCGGTTGCCAAATTGCATTATCTCTTATAGTTTCCGAGATATGGACTATCGAAAATTTACACCTTAGGCTCTGCTTCTAACTTGGGCCCAAATTGTAAAATCGTCTTATCTATTGGCGATTTCGTTCCAATTCACATTCCAAGTAATATTCGGCATGCTAATTACATTGCCGGTTGCCAAATTGCATTATCTCTTATAGTTTCCGAGATATGGACTATCGATAATTTACACCTTAGGCTCTGCTTCTAACTTGGGCCCAAATTGTAAAATGGTCTTATCTATTGGCGATTTCGTTCCAATTCACATTCCAAGTAATATTCGGCATGGTAATTACATTGCCGGTTGCCAAATTGAATTATCTCTTATAGTTTCCGAGATATGGACTATCGATAATTTACACCTTAGGCTCTGCTTCTAACTTGGGCCCAAATTGTAAAATGGTCTTATCTATTGGCGATTTCGTTCCAATTCACATTCCAAGTAGTATTCGGCATGCTAATTACATTGCCGGTTGCCAAATTGCATTATCTCTTATAGTTTCCGAGATATGGACTATCGATAATTTACACCTTAGGCTCTGCTTCTAACTTGGGCCCAAATTGTAAAATGGTCTTATCTATTGGCGATTTCGTTCCAATTCACATTCCAAGTAATATTCGGCATGCTAATTACATTGCCAGTTGCCAAATTGCATTATCTCTTATAGTTTCCGAGATATGGACTATCGATAATTTACACCTTAGGCTCTGCTTCTATCTTGGGCCTAAATTGTAAAATGGTCTTATCTATTGGCGATTTCGTTCCAATTCACATTCCAAGTAATATTCGGCATGCTAATTACATTGCCGGTTGCCAAATTGCATTATCTCTTATAGTTTCCGAGAAATGGACTATCGATAATTTACACCTTAGGCTCTGCTTCTAACTTGGGCCCAAATTGTATAATGGTCTTATCTATTGGCGATTTCGTTCCAATTCACTCTCCAAGTAATATTCGGCATGCTAATTACATTGCCGGTTGCGAAATTGCATTATCTCTTATAGTTTCCGAGATATGGACTATCGATAATTTACACCTTAGGCTCTGCTTCTAACTTGGGCCCAAATTGTAAAATGGTCTTATCTTTTGGCGATTTCGTTCCAATTCACTCTCCAAGTAATATTCGGCATGCTAATTACATTGCCGGTTGCCAAATTGCATTATCTCTTATAGTTTCCGAGATATGGACTATCGATAATTTACACCTTAGGCTCTGCTTCTAACTTGGGCCCAAATTGTAAAATGGTCTTATCTATTGGCGATTTCGTTCCAATTCACTTTCCAAGTAATATTCGGCATGCTAATTACATTGCCGGTTGCCAAATTGCATTATCTCTTATAGTTTCCGAGATATGGACTATCGATAATTTACACCTCAGGCTCTGCTTCTAACTTGGGCCCAAATTGTAAAATGGCCTTATCTTTTGGCGATTTCGTTCCAATTCACTCTCCAAGTAATATTCGGCATGCTAATTACATTGCCGGTTGCCAAATTGCATTATCTCTTATAGTTTTCGAGATATGGACTATCGATAATTTACACCTTAGGCTCTGCTTCTAACTTGTGCTCAAATTGTAAAATGGTCTTATCTATTGGCGATTTCGTTCCAATTCACATTCCAAGTAATATTCGGCATGCTAATTGCATTGCCGGTTGCCAAATTGCATTATCTCTTATAGCTTCCGAGATATGGACTGTCGATAATTTACACCTTAGGCTCTGCTTCTAACTTGGGCCCAAATTGTAAAATGGTCTTATCTATTGGCGATTTCGTTCCAATTCACTTTCCAAGTAATATTCGGCATGCTAATTACATTGCCGGTTGCCAAATTGCATTATCTCTTATAGTTTCCGAGATATGGACTATCGATAATTTACACCTTAGGCTCTGCTTCTAACTTGGGCCCAAATTGTAAAATGGTCTTATCTATTGGCGATTTCGTTCCAATTAACTTTCCAAGTAATATTCGGCATGCTAATTACATTGCCGGTTGCCAAATTGCATTATCTCTTATAGTTTCCGAGATATGGACTATCGATAATTTACACCTTAGGCTCTGCTTCTAACTTGGGCCCAAATTGTAAAATGGTCTTATCTATTGGCGATTTCGTTCCAATTCACTTTCCAAGTAATATTCGGCATGCTAATTACATTGCCGGTTGCCAAATTGCATTATCTCTTATAGTTTCCGAGATATGGACTATCGATAATTTACACCTAAGGCTCTGCTTCTAACTTGGGCCCAAATTGTAAAATGGTCTTATCTATTGGCGATTTCGTTCCAATTCACATTCCAAGTAATATTCGGCATGCTAATTACATTGCCGGTTGCCAAATTGCATTATCTCTTATAGTTTCCGAGATATGGACGATCGATAATTTACACCTTAGGCTCTGCTTCTAACTTGGGCCCAAATTGTAAAATGGTCTTATCTATTGGAGATTTCGTTCCAATTCACATTCCAAGTAATATTCGGCATGCTAATTACATTGCCGGTTGCCAAATTGCATTATCTCTTATAGTTTCCGAGATATGGACTATCGATAATTTACACCTTAGGCTCTGCTTCTAACTTGGGCCCAAATTGTAAAATGGTCTTATCTATTGGCGATTTCGTTCCAATTCACATTCCAAGTAATATCCGGCATGCTAATTACATTGCCGGTTACCAAATTGAATTATCTCTTATAGTTTCCGAGATATGGACTATCGATAATTTACACCTTAGGCTCTGCTTCTAACTTGGGCCCAAATTGTAAAATGGTCTTACCTATTGGCGATTTCGTTCCAATTCACATTCCAAGTAATATTCGGCATGCTAATTACATTGCCGGTTGCCAAATTGCATTATCTCTTATAGTTTCCGAGATATGGACTATCGATAATTTACACCTTAGGCTCTGCTTCTAACTTGGGCCCAAATTGTAAAATGGTCTTATCTATTGGCGATTTCGTTCCAATTCACATTCCAAGTAATATTCGGCATGCTAATTACATTGTCGGTTGCCAAATTGCATTATCTCTTATAGTTTCCGAGATATGGACTATCGGTAATTTACACCTTAGGCTCTGCTTCTAACTTGGGCCCAAATTGTAAAATGGTCTTATCTATTGGCGATTTCGTTCCAATTCACATTCCAAGTAATATTCGGCATGCTAATTACATTGCCGGTTGCCAAATTGCATTATCTCTTATAGTTTCCGAGATATGGACTATCGATAATTTACACCTTAGGCTCTGCTTCTAACTTGGGCCCTAATTGTAAAATGGTCTTACCTATTGGCGATTTCGTTCCAATTCACATTCCAAGTAATATTCGGCATGCTAATTACATTGCCGGTTGCCAAATTGCATTATCTCTTAATTCACATTCCAAGTAATATTCGGCATGCTAATTACATTGCCGGTTGCCAAATTGCATTATCTCTTATAGTTTCCGAGATATGGACTATCGATAATTTACACCTTAGGCTCTACTTCTAACTTGGGCCCAAATTGTAAAATGGTCTTACCTATTGGCGATTTCGTTCCAATTCACATTCCAAGTAATATTCGGCATGCTAATTACATTGCCGGTTGCCAAGTTGCATTATCTCTTATAGTTTCCGAGATATGGACTATCGATTATTTACATCTTAGGCTCTGCTTCTAACTTGGGCCCAAATTGTAAAATGGTCTTATCTATTGGCGATTTCGTTCCAATTCACATTCCAAGTAATATTCGGCATGCTAATTACATTGCCGGTTGCCAAATTGCATTATCTCTTATAGTTTCCGAGATATGGACTATCGATAATTTACACCTTAGGCTCTGCTTCTAACTTGGGCCCAAATTGTAAAATGGTCTTATTTATTGCCGATTTCGTTCCAATTCACATTCCAAGTAATATTCGGCATGCTAATTACATTGCCGGTTGCCAAATTGCATTATCTCTTATTGTTTCCGAGATATGGACTATCGATAATTTACACCTTAGGCTCTGCTTCTAACTTGGGCCCAAATTGTAAAATGGTCTTATCTATTGGCGATTTCATTCCAATTCACATTCCAAGTAATATTCGGCATGCTAATTACATTGCCGGTTGCCAAATTGCATTATCTCTTATAGTTTCCGAGATATGGACTATCGATAATTTACACCTTAGGCTCTGCTTCTAACTTGGGCCCAAATTGTAAAATGGTCTTATCTATTGGCTTATAGTTTCCGAGATATGGACTATCGATAATTTACACCTTAGGCTCTGCTTCTAACTTGGGCCCAAATTGTAAAATGGTCTTATCTATTGGCGATTTCGTTCCAATTCACATTCCAAGTAATATTCGGCATGCTAATTAAATTGCCGGTTGCCAAATTGCATTATCTCTTATAGTTTCCGAGATATGGACTATCGAAAATTTACACCTTAGGCTCTGCTTCTAACTTGGGCCCAAATTGTAAAATCGTCTTATCTATTGGCGATTTCGTTCCAATTCACATTCCAAGTAATATTCGGCATGCTAATTACATTGCCGGTTGCCAAATTGCATTATCTCTTATAGTTTCCGAGATATGGGACTATCGATAATTTACACCTTAGGCTCTGCTTCTAACTTGGGCCCAAATTGTAAAATGGTCTTATCTATTGGCGATTTCGTTCCAATTCACATTCCAAGTAATATTCGGCATGGTAATTACATTGCCGGTTGCCAAATTGAATTATCTCTTATAGTTTCCGAGATATGGACTATCGATAATTTACACCTTAGGCTCTGCTTCTAACTTGGGCCCAAATTGTAAAATGGTCTTATCTATTGGCGATTTCGTTCCAATTCACATTCCAAGTAGTATTCGGCATGCTAATTACATTGCCGGTTGCCAAATTGCATTATCTCTTATAGTTTCCGAGATATGGACTATCGATAATTTACACCTTAGGCTCTGCTTCTAACTTGGGCCCAAATTGTAAAATGGTCTTATCTATTGGCGATTTCGTTCCAATTCACATTCCAAGTAATATTCGGCATGCTAATTACATTGCCAGTTGCCAAATTGCATTATCTCTTATAGTTTCCGAGATATGAACTATCGATAATTTACACCTTAGGCTCTGCTTCTAACTTGGGCCTAAATTGTAAAATGGTCTTATCTATTGGCGATTTCGTTCCAATTCACATTCCAAGTAATATTCGGCATGCTAATTACATTGCCGGTTGCCAAATTGCATTATCTCTTATAGTTTCCGAGAAATGGACTATCGATAATTTACACCTTAGGCTCTGCTTCTAACTTGGGCCCAAATTGTAAAATGGTCTTATCTATTGGCGATTTCGTTCCAATTCACTCTCCAAGTAATATTCGGCATGCTAATTACATTGCCGGTTGCCAAATTGCATTATCTCTTATAGTTTCCGAGATATGGACTATCGATAATTTACACCTTAGGCTCTGCTTCTAACTTGGGCCCAAATTGTAAAATGGTCTTATCTTTTGGCGATTTCGTTCCAATTCACTCTCCAAGTAATATTCGGCATGC
This sequence comes from Rhynchophorus ferrugineus, assembly GCF_030347505.1. Classification (NCBI taxonomy): domain Eukaryota; kingdom Metazoa; phylum Arthropoda; class Insecta; order Coleoptera; family Curculionidae; genus Rhynchophorus; species Rhynchophorus ferrugineus. Next base: position 220,783 of record NW_027472783.1, on the reverse strand, counting down.
TAATTACATTGCCGGTTGCCAAATTGCATTATCTCTTATAGTTTCCGAGATATGGACTATCGATAATTTACACCTTAGGCTCTGCTTCTAACTTGGGCCCAAATTGTAAAATGGTCTTATCTATTGGCGATTTCGTTCCAATTCACTTTCCAAGTAATATTCGGCATGCTAATTACATTGCCGGTTGCCAAATTGCATTATCTCTTATAGTTTCCGAGATATGGACTATCGATAATTTACACCTCAGGCTCTGCTTCTAACTTGGGCCCAAATTGTAAAATGGCCTTATCTTTTGGCGATTTCGTTCCAATTCACTCTCCAAGTAATATTCGGCATGCTAATTACATTGCCGGTTGCCAAATTGCATTATCTCTTATAGTTTCCGAGATATGGACTATCGATAATTTACACCTTAGGCTCTGCTTCTAACTTGTGCTCAAATTGTAAAATGGTCTTATCTATTAGCGATTTCGTTCCAATTCACATTCCAAGTAATATTCGGCATGCTAATTGCATTGCCGGTTGCCAAAGTGCATTATCTCTTATAGCTTCCGAGATATGGACTGTCGATAATTTACACCTTAGGCTCTGCTTCTAACTTGGGCCCAAATTGTAAAATGGTCTTATCTATTGGCGATTTCGTTCCAATTCACTTTCCAAGTAATATTCGGCATACTAATTACATTGCCGGTTGCCAAATTGCATTATCTCTTATAGTTTCCGAGATATGGACTATCGATAATTTACACCTTAGGCTCTGCTTCTAACTTGGGCCCAAATTGTAAAATGGTCTTATCTATTGGCGATTTCGTTCCAATTCACTTTCCAAGTAATATTCGGCATGCTAATTACATTGCCGGTTGCCAAATTGCATTATCTCTTATAGTTTCCGAGATATGGACTATCGATAATTTACACCTTAGGCTCTGCTTCTAACTTGGGCCCAAATTGTAAAATGGTCTTATCTATTGGCGATTTCGTTCCAATTCACTTTCCAAGTAATATTCGGCATGCTAATTACATTGCCGGTTGCCAAATTGCATTATCTCTTATAGTTTCCGAGATATGGACTATCGATAATTTACACCTAAGGCTCTGCTTCTAACTTGGGCCCAAATTGTAAAATGGTCTTATCTATTGGCGATTTCGTTCCAATTCACATTCCAAGTAATATTCGGCATGCTAATTACATTGCCGGTTGCCAAATTGCATTATCTCTTATAGTTTCCGAGATATGGACTATCGATAATTTACACCTTAGGCTCTGCTTCTAACTTGGGCCCAAATTGTAAAATGGTCTTATCTATTGGCGATTTCGTTCCAATTCACATTCCAAGTAATATTCGGCATGCTAATTACATTGTCGGTTGCCAAATTGCATTATCTCTTATAGTTTCCGAGATATGGACTATCGGTAATTTACACCTTAGGCTCTGCTTCTAACTTGGGCCCAAATTGTAAAATGGTCTTATCTATTGGCGATTTCGTTCCAATTCACATTCCAAGTAATATTCGGCATGCTAATTACATTGCCGGTTGCCAAATTGCATTATCTCTTATAGTTTCCGAGATATGGACTATCGATAATTTACACCTTAGACTCTGCTTCTAACTTGGGCCCAAATTGTAAAATGGTCTTATCTATTGGCGATTTCGTTCCAATTCACATTCCAAGTAATATTCGGCATGCTAATTACATTGTCGGTTGCCAAATTGCATTATCTCTTATAGTTTCCGAGATATGGACTATCGGTAATTTACACCTTAGGCTCTGCTTCTAACTTGGGCCCAAATTGTAAAATGGTCTTATCTATTGGCGATTTCGTTCCAATTCACATTCCAAGTAATATTCGGCATGCTAATTACATTGCCGGTTGCCAAATTGCATTATCTCTTATAGTTTCCGAGATATGGACTATCGATAATTTACACCTTAGGCTCTGCTTCTAACTTGGGCCCTAATTGTAAAATGGTCTTACCTATTGGCGATTTCGTTCCAATTAACATTCCAAGTAATATTCGGCATGCTAATTACATTGCCGGTTGCCAAATTGCAATATCTCTTATAGTTTCCGAGGTCTTATCTATTGGCGATTTCATTCCAATTCACATTCCAAGTAGTACTCGGCATGCTAATTACATTGCCGGTTGCCAAATTGCGTTATCTCTTATAGTTTCCGAGATATGGACTATCGATAATTTACACCTTAGGCTCTGCTTCTAACTTGGGCCCAAATTGTAAAATGGTCTTATCTATTGGCGATTTCGTTCCAATTCACATTCCAAGTAATATTCGGCATGCTAATTACATTGCCGGTTGCCAAGTTGCATTATCTCTTATAGTTTCCGAGATATGGACTATCGATTATTTACATCTTAGGCTCTGCTTCTAACTTGGGCCCAAATTGTAAAATGGTCTTATCTATTGGCGATTTCGTTCCAATTCACATTCCAAGTAATATTCGGCATGCTAATTACATTGCCGTTTGCCAAATTGCATTATCTCTTATAGTTTCCGAGATATGGACTATCGATAATTTACACCTTAGGCTCTGCTTCTAACTTGGGCCCAAATTGTAAAATGGTCTTATCTATTGCCGATTTCATTCCAATTCACATTCCAAGTAATATTCGGCATGCTAATTACATTGCCGGTTGCCAAATTGCATTATCTCTTATTGTTTCCGAGATATGGACTATCGATAATTTACACCTTAGGCTCTGCTTCTAACTTGGGCCCAAATTGTAAAATGGTCTTATCTATTGGCGATTTCATTCCAATTCACATTCCAAGTAATATTCGGCATGCTAATTACATTGCCGGTTGCCAAATTGCATTATCTCTTATAGTTTCCGAGATATGGTCTATCGATAATTTACACCTTAGGCTCTGCTTCTAACTTGGGCCCAAATTTTAAAATGGTCTTATCTATTGGCTTATAGTTTCCGAGATATGGACTATCAATAATTTACACCTTAGGCTCTGCTTCTAACTTGGGCCCAAATTGTAAAATGGTCTTGCCTATTGGCGATTTCGTTCCAATTCACATTCCATGTAATATTCGGCATGCTAATTACATTGCCGGTTGCCAAATTGCATTATCTCTTATACTTTCCGAGATATGGACTATCGATAATTTACACCTTAGGCTCTGCTTCTAACTTGGGCCCAAATTGTAAAATGGTCTTATCTATTGGCGATTTCGTTCCAATTCACATTCCAAGTAATATTCGGCATGCTAATTACATTGCCAGTTGCCAAATTGCATTATCTCTTATAGTTTCCGAGATATGGACTATCGATAATTTACACCTTAGGCTCTGCTTCTAACTTGGGCCCAAATTGTAATATGGTCTTATCTATTGGCGATTTCGTTCCAATTCACATTCCAAGTAATATTCGGCATGCTAATTACATTGCCGGTTGCCAAATTGCATTATCTCTTATAGTTCCGAGATATGGACTATCGATAATTTACACCTTAGGCTCTGCTTCTAATTTGGGCCCAAATTGTAAAATAGTCTTATCTATTGGCGATTTCGTTCCAATTCACATTCCAAGTAATATTCGGCATGCTAATTACATTGCCGGTTGCCAAATTGCATTATCTCTTATAGTTTCCGAGATATGGACTATCAATAATTTACACCTTAGGCTCTGCTTCTAACTTGGGCCCAAATTGTAAAATGGTCTTATCTATTGGCGATTTCGTTCCAATTCACATTCCAAGTAATATTCGGCATGCTAATTACATTGCCGGTTGCCAAATTGCATTATCTCTTATAGTTTCCGAGATATGGACTATCGATAATTTACACCTTAGGTTCTGCTTCTAACTTGGGCCCAAATTGTAAAATGGTCTTATCTATTGGCGATTTCGTTCCAATTCACATTCCAAGTAATATTCGGCATGCTAATTACATTGCCGGTTGCCAAATTGCATTATCTCTTATAGTTTCCGAGATATGGACTATCGATAATTTACACCTTAGGCTCTGCTTCTAACTTGGGCCCAAATTGTAAAATGGTCTTATCTATTGGCGATTTCGTTCCAATTCACATTCCAAGTAATATTCGGCATGCTAATTACATTGCCGGTTGCCAAATTGCATTATCTCTTATAGTTTCCGAGATATGGACTATCGATAATTTACACCTTAGGCTCTGCTTCTAACTTGGGCCCAAATTGTAAAATGGTCTTATCTATTGGCGATTTCGTTCCAATTCACATTCCAAGTAATATTCGGCATGCTAATTACATTGCCGGTTGCCAAATTGCATTATCTCTTATAGTTTCCGGGATATGGACTATCGATAATTTACACCTTAGGCTCTGCTTCTAACTTGGGCCCAAATTGTAAAATGGTCTTCTCTATTGGCGATTTCGTTCCAATTCACATTCCAAGTAATATTCGGCATGCTAATTGCATCGCCGGTTGCCAAATTGCATTATCTCTTATAGTTTCCGAGATATGGACTATCGATAATTTACACCTTAGGCTCTGTTTCTAACTTGGGCCCAAATTGTAAAATGCTCTCATCTATTGGCGATTTCGTTCCAATTCACATTCCAAGTAATATTCGGCATGCTAATTACATTGCCGGTTGCCAATTGCATTATCTCTTATAGTTTCCGAGATATGGACTATCGATAATTTACACCTTAGGCTCTGCTTCTAACTTGGGCCCAAATTGTAAAATCGTCTTATCTATTGGCGATTTCGTTCCAATTCACATTCCAAGTAATATTCGGCATACTAATTACATTGCCGGTTGCCAAATTGCATTATCTCTTATAGTTTCCGAGATATGGACTATCGGTAATTTACACCTTAGGCTCTGCTTCTAACTTGGGCCCAAATTGTAAAATGGTCTTACCTATTGGCGATTTCGTTCCAATTCACATTCCAAGTAATATTCGGCATGCTAATTACATTGCCGGTTGCCAAATTGCATTATCTCTTATAGTTTCCGAGATATGGACTATCGATAATTTACACCTTAGGCTCTGCTTCTAACTTAGCCCAAATTGTAAAATCGTCTTATCTATTGGCGATTTCGTTCCAATTCACATTCCAAGTAATATTCGGCATGCTAATTACATTGCCGGTTGCCAAATTGCATTATCTCTTATAGTTTCCGAGATATGGACTATCGATAATTTACACCTTAGGCTCTGCTTCTAACTTGGGCCCAAATTGTAAAATGGTCTTATCTATTGGCGATTTCGTTCCAATTCACATTCCAAGTAATATCCGGCATGCTAATTACATTGCCGGTTGCCAAATTGAATTATCTCTTATAGTTTCCGAGATATGGACTATCGATAATTTACACCTTAGGCTCTGCTTCTAACTTGGGCCCAAATTGTAAAATCGTCTTATCTATTGGCGATTTCGTTCCAATTCACACTCCAAGTAATATTCGGCATGCTAATTACATTGCCGGTTGCCAAATTGCATTATCTCTTATAGTTTCCGAGATATGGTCTATCGATAATTTACACCTTAGGCTCTGCTTCTAACTTGGGCCCAAATTTTAAAATGGTCTTATCTATTGGCTTATAGTTTCCGAGATATGGACTATCGATAATTTACACCTTAGGCTCTGCTTCTAACTTGGGCCCAAATTGTAAAATGGTCTTCTCTATTGGCGATTTCGTTCCAATTCACATTCCATGTAATATTCGGCATGCTAATTACACTGCCGGTTGCCAAATTGCATTATCTCTTATACTTTCCGAGATATGGACTATCGATAATTTACACCTTAGGCTCTGCTTCTAACTTGGGCCCAAATTGTAAAATGGTCTTATCTATTGGCGATTTCGTTCCAATTCACATTCCAAGTAATATTCGGCATGCTAATTACATTGCCAGTTGCCAAATTGCATTATCTCTTATAGTTTCCGAGATATGGACTATCGATAATTTACACCTTAGGCTCTGCTTCTAACTTGGGCCCAAATTGTAATATGGTCTTATCTATTGGCGATTTCGTTCCAATTCACATTCCAAGTAATATTCGGCATGCTAATTACATTGCCGGTTGCCAAATTGCATTATCTCTTATAGTTCCGAGATATGGACTATCGATAATTTACACCTTAGGCTCTGCTTCTAATTTGGGCCCAAATTGTAAAATAGTCTTATCTATTGGCGATTTCGTTCCAATTCACATTCCAAGTAATATTCGGCATGCTAATTACATTGCCGGTTGCCAAATTGCATTATCTCTTATAGTTTCCGAGATATGGACTATCAATAATTTACACCTTAGGCTCTGCTTCTAACTTGGGCCCAAATTGTAAAATGGTCTTATCTATTGGCGATTTCGTTCCAATTCACATTCCAAGTAATATTCGGCATGCTAATTACATTGCCGGTTGCCAAATTGCATTATCTCTTATAGTTTCCGAGATATGGACTATCGATAATTTACACCTTAGGTTCTGCTTCTAACTTGGGCCCAAATTGTAAAATGGTCTTATCTATTGGCGATTTCGTTCCAATTCACATTCCAAGTAATATTCGGCATGCTAATTACATTGCCGGTTGCCAAATTGCATTATCTCTTATAGTTTCCGAGATATGGACTATCGATAATTTACACCTTAGGCTCTGCTTCTAACTTGGGCCCAAATTGTAAAATGGTCTTATCTATTGGCGATTTCGTTCCAATTCACATTCCAAGTAATATTCGGCATGCTAATTACATTGCCGGTTGCCAAATTGCATTATCTCTTATAGTTTCCGGGATATGGACTATCGATAATTTACACCTTAGGCTCTGCTTCTAACTTGGGCCCAAATTGTAAAATGGTCTTCTCTATTGGCGATTTCGTTCCAATTCACATTCCAAGTAATATTCGGCATGCTAATTGCATCGCCGGTTGCCAAATTGCATTATCTCTTATAGTTTCCGAGATATGGACTATCGATAATTTACACCTTAGGCTCTGTTTCTAACTTGGGCCCAAATTGTAAAATGCTCTCATCTATTGGCGATTTCGTTCCAATTCACATTCCAAGTAATATTCGGCATGCTAATTACATTGCCGGTTGCCAATTGCATTATCTCTTATAGTTTCCGAGATATGGACTATCGATAATTTACACCTTAGGCTCTGCTTCTAACTTGGGCCCAAATTGTAAAATCGTCTTATCTATTGGCGATTTCGTTCCAATTCACATTCCAAGTAATATTCGGCATACTAATTACATTGCCGGTTGCCAAATTGCATTATCTCTTATAGTTTCCGAGATATGGACTATCGGTAATTTACACCTTAGGCTCTGCTTCTAACTTGGGCCCAAATTGTAAAATGGTCTTACCTATTGGCGATTTCGTTCCAATTCACATTCCAAGTAATATTCGGCATGCTAATTACATTGCCGGTTGCCAAATTGCATTATCTCTTATAGTTTCCGAGATATGGACTATCGATAATTTACACCTTAGGCTCTGCTTCTAACTTAGCCCAAATTGTAAAATCGTCTTATCTATTGGCGATTTCGTTCCAATTCACATTCCAAGTAATATTCGGCATGCTAATTACATTGCCGGTTGCCAAATTGCATTATCTCTTATAGTTTCCGAGATATGGACTATCGATAATTTACACCTTAGGCTCTGCTTCTAACTTGGGCCCAAATTGTAAAATGGTCTTATCTATTGGCGATTTCGTTCCAATTCACATTCCAAGTAATATCCGGCATGCTAATTACATTGCCGGTTGCCAAATTGAATTATCTCTTATAGTTTCCGAGATATGGACTATCGATAATTTACACCTTAGGCTCTGCTTCTAACTTGGGCCCAAATTGTAAAATCGTCTTATCTATTGGCGATTTCGTTCCAATTCACATTCCAAGTAATATTCGGCATGCTAATTACATTGCCGGTTGCCAAATTGCATTATCTCTTATAGTTTCCGAGATATGGACTATCGATAATTTACACCTTAGGCTCTGCTTCTAACTTGGGCCCAAATTGTAAAATGGTCTTATCTATTGGCGATTTCGTTCCAATTCACATTCCAAGTAATATTCGGAATGCTAATTACATTGCCGGTTGCCAAATTGCATTATCTCTTATAGTTTCCGAGATATGGACTATCGATAATTTACACCTTAGGCTCTGCTTCTAACTTGGGCCCAAATTGTAAAATGGTCTTATCTATTGGCGATTTCGTTCCAATTCACATTCCAAGTAATATTCGGCATGCTAATTACATTGCCGGTTGCCAAATTGCATTATCTCTTATAGTTTCCGGGATATGGACTATCGATAATTTACACCTTAGGCTCTGCTTCTAACTTGGGCCCAAATTGTAAAATGGTCTTCTCTATTGGCGATTTCGTTCCAATTCACATTCCAAGTAATATTCGGCATGCTAATTGCATCGCCGGTTGCCAAATTGCATTATCTCTTATAGTTTCCGAGATATGGACTATCGATAATTTACACCTTAGGCTCTGTTTCTAACTTGGGCCCAAATTGTAAAATGCTCTCATCTATTGGCGATTTCGTTCCAATTCACATTCCAAGTAATATTCGGCATGCTAATTACATTGCCGGTTGCCAATTGCATTATCTCTTATAGTTTCCGAGATATGGACTATCGATAATTTACACCTTAGGCTCTGCTTCTAACTTGGGCCCAAATTGTAAAATCGTCTTATCTATTGGCGATTTCGTTCCAATTCACATTCCAAGTAATATTCGGCATACTAATTACATTGCCGGTTGCCAAATTGCATTATCTCTTATAGTTTCCGAGATATGGACTATCGGTAATTTACACCTTAGGCTCTGCTTCTAACTTGGGCCCAAATTGTAAAATGGTCTTACCTATTGGCGATTTCGTTCCAATTCACATTCCAAGTAATATTCGGCATGCTAATTACATTGCCGGTTGCCAAATTGCATTATCTCTTATAGTTTCCGAGATATGGACTATCGATAATTTACACCTTAGGCTCTGCTTCTAACTTAGCCCAAATTGTAAAATCGTCTTATCTATTGGCGATTTCGTTCCAATTCACATTCCAAGTAATATTCGGCATGCTAATTACATTGCCGGTTGCCAAATTGCATTATCTCTTATAGTTTCCGAGATATGGACTATCGATAATTTACACCTTAGGCTCTGCTTCTAACTTGGGCCCAAATTGTAAAATGGTCTTATCTATTGGCGATTTCGTTCCAATTCACATTCCAAGTAATATCCGGCATGCTAATTACATTGCCGGTTGCCAAATTGAATTATCTCTTATAGTTTCCGAGATATGGACTATCGATAATTTACACCTTAGGCTCTGCTTCTAACTTGGGCCCAAATTGTAAAATCGTCTTATCTATTGGCGATTTCGTTCCAATTCACATTCCAAGTAATATTCGGCATGCTAATTACATTGCCGGTTGCCAAATTGCATTATCTCTTATAGTTTCCGAGATATGGACTATCGGTAATTTACACCTTAGGCTCTGCTTCTAACTTGGGCTCAAATTGTAAAATGGTCTTACCTATTGGCGATTTCGTTCCAATTCACATTCCAAGTAATATTCGGCATGCTAATTACATTGCCGGTTGCCAAATTGCATTATCTCTTATAGTTTCCGAGATATGGACTATCGATAATTTACACCTTAGGCTCTGCTTCTAACTTGGGCCCAAATTGTAAAATGGTCTTATCTATTGGCGATTACGTTCCAATTCACACTCCAAGTAATATTCGGCATGCTAATTACATTGCCGGTTGCCAAATTGCATTATCTCTTATAGTTTCCGAGATATGGACTATCGATAATTTATACCTTAGGCTCTGCTTCTAACTTGGGCCCAAATTGTAAAATGGTCTTCTCTATTGGCGATTTCGTTCCAATTCACATTCCAAGTAATATTCGGCATGCTAATTACATTGCCGGTTGCCAAATTGCATTATCTCTTATAGTTTCCGAGATATGGACTATCGATAATTTACACCTTAGGCTCTGTTTCTAACTTGGGCCCAAATTGTAAAATGGTCTTATCTATTGGCGATTTCGTTCCAATTCACATTCCAAGTAATATTCGGCATGCTAATTACATTGCCGGTTGCCAAATTGCATTATCTCTTATAGTTTCCGAGATATGGACTATCGATAATTTACACCTTAGGCTCTGCTTCTAACTTGGGCCCAAATTGTAAAATCGTCTTATCTATTGGCGATTTCGTTCCAATTCACATTCCAAGTAATATTCGGCATGCTAATTACATTGCCGGTTGCCAAATTGCATTATCTCTTATAGTTTCCGAGATATGGACTATCGGTAATTTACACCTTAGGCTCTGCTTCTAACTTGGGCCCAAATTGTAAAATGGTCTTACCTATTGGCGATTTCGTTCCAATTCACATTCCAAGTAATATTCGGCATGCTAATTACATTGCCGGTTGCCAAATTGCATTATCTCTTATAGTTTCCGAGATATGGACTATCGATAATTTACACCTTAGGCTCTGCTTCTAACTTGGGCCCAAATTGTAAAATGGTCTTATCTATTGGCGATTTCGTTCCAATTCACATTCCAAGTAATATTCGGCATGCTAATTACATTGCCGGTTGCCAAATTGCATTATCTCTTATAGTTTCCGAGATATGGACTATCGATAATTTACATCTTAGGCTCTGCTTCTAACTTGGGCAAATTGTAAAATGGTCTTATCTATTGGCGATTTCGTTCCAATTCACATTCCAAGTAATATTCGGCATGCTAATTACATTGCCGGTTGCCAAATTGCATTATCTCTTATAGTTTCCGAGATATGGATTGTCGATAATTTACACCTTAGGCTCTGCTTCTAACTTGGGCCCAAATTGTAAAATGGTCTTATCTATTGGCGATTTCGTTCCAATTCACTTTCCAAGTAATATTCGGCATGCTAATTACATTGCCGGTTGCCAAATTGCATTATCTCTTATAGTTTCCGAGATATGGACTATCGGTAATTTACACCTTAGGCTCTGCTTCTAACTTGGGCTCAAATTGTAAAATGGTCTTACCTATTGGCGATTTCGTTCCAATTCACATTCCAAGTAATATTCGGCATGCTAATTACATTGCCGGTTGCCAAATTGCATTATCTCTTATAGTTTCCGAGATATGGACTATCGATAATTTACACCTTAGGCTCTGCTTCTAACTTGGGCCCAAATTGTAAAATGGTCTTATCTATTGGCGATTACGTTCCAATTCACACTCCAAGTAATATTCGGCATGCTAATTACATTGCCGGTTGCCAAATTGCATTATCTCTTATAGTTTCCGAGATATGGACTATCGATAATTTATACCTTAGGCTCTGCTTCTAACTTGGGCCCAAATTGTAAAATGGTCTTCTCTATTGGCGATTTCGTTCCAATTCACATTCCAAGTAATATTCGGCATGCTAATTACATTGCCGGTTGCCAAATTGCATTATCTCTTATAGTTTCCGAGATATGGACTATCGATAATTTACACCTTAGGCTCTGTTTCTAACTTGGGCCCAAATTGTAAAATGGTCTTATCTATTGGCGATTTCGTTCCAATTCACATTCCAAGTAATATTCGGCATGCTAATTACATTGCCGGTTGCCAAATTGCATTATCTCTTATAGTTTCCGAGATATGGACTATCGATAATTTACACCTTAGGCTCTGCTTCTAACTTGGGCCCAAATTGTAAAATCGTCTTATCTATTGGCGATTTCGTTCCAATTCACATTCCAAGTAATATTCGGCATGCTAATTACATTGCCGGTTGCCAAATTGCATTATCTCTTATAGTTTCCGAGATATGGACTATCGGTAATTTACACCTTAGGCTCTGCTTCTAACTTGGGCCCAAATTGTAAAATGGTCTTACCTATTGGCGATTTCGTTCCAATTCACATTCCAAGTAATATTCGGCATGCTAATTACATTGCCGGTTGCCAAATTGCATTATCTCTTATAGTTTCCGAGATATGGACTATCGATAATTTACACCTTAGGCTCTGCTTCTAACTTGGGCCCAAATTGTAAAATGGTCTTATCTATTGGCGATTTCGTTCCAATTCACATTCCAAGTAATATTCGGCATGCTAATTACATTGCCGGTTGCCAAATTGCATTATCTCTTATAGTTTCCGAGATATGGACTATCGATAATTTACATCTTAGGCTCTGCTTCTAACTTGGGCAAATTGTAAAATGGTCTTATCTATTGGCGATTTCGTTCCAATTCACATTCCAAGTAATATTCGGCATGCTAATTACATTGCCGGTTGCCAAATTGCATTATCTCTTATAGTTTCCGAGATATGGATTGTCGATAATTTACACCTTAGGCTCTGCTTCTAACTTGGGCCCAAATTGTAAAATGGTCTTATCTATTGGCGATTTCGTTCCAATTCACTTTCCAAGTAATATTCGGCATGCTAATTACATTGCCGGTTGCCAAATTGCATTATCTCTTATAGTTTCCGAGATATGGACTATCGATAATTTACACCTTAGGCTCTGCTTCTAACTTGGGCCCAAATTGTAAAATGGTCTTATCTATTGGCGATTTCGTTCCAATTCACTTTCCAAGTAATATTCGCCATGCTAATTACATTGCCGGTTGCCAAATTGCATTATCTCTTATAGTTTCCGAGATATGGACTATCGATAATTTACACCTTAGGCTCTGCTTCTAACTTGGGCCCAAATTGTAAAATGGTCTTATCTATTGGCGATTTCGTTCCAATTCACATTCCAAGTAATATTCGGCATGCTAATTACATTGCCGGTTGCCAAATTGCATTATCTCTTATAGTTTCCGAGATATGGACTATCGATAATTTACACCTTAGGCTCTGCTTCTAACTTAGGCCCAAATTGTAAAATGGTCTTATCTATTGGAGATTTCGTTCCAATTCACATTCCAAGTAATATTCGGCATGCTAATTACATTGCCGGTTGCCAAATTGCATTATCTCTTATAGTTTCCGAGATATGGACTATCGATAATTTACACCTTAGGCTCTGCTTCTAACTTAGCCCAAATTGTAAAATCGTCTTATCTATTGGCGATTTCGTTCCAATTCACATTCCAAGTAATATTCGGCATGCTAATTACATTGCCGGTTGCCAAATTGCATTATCTCTTATAGTTTCCGAGATATGGACTATCGATAATTTACACCTTAGGCTCGGCTTCTAACTTGGGCCCAAATTGTAAAAAGGTCTTATCTATTGGCGATTTCGTTCCAATTCACATTCCAAGTAATATTCGGCATGCTAATTACATTGCCGGTTGCCAAATTGCATTATCTCTTATAGTTTCCGAGATATGGACTATCGATAATTTACATCTTAGGCTCTGCTTCTAACTTGGGCCCAAATTGTAAAATGGTCTTATCTATTGGCGATTTCGTTCCAATTCACATTCCAAGTAATATTCGGCATGCTAATTACATTGCCGGTTGCCAAATTGCATTATCTCTTATAGTTTCCGAGATATGGACTGTCGATAATTTACACCTTAGGCTCTGCTTCTAACTTGGGCCCAAATTGTAAAATGGTCTTATCTATTGGCGATTTCGTTCCAATTCACTTTCCAAGTAATATTCGGCATGCTAATTACATTGCCGGTTGCCAAATTGCATTATCTCTTATAGTTTCCGAGATATGGACTATCGATAATTTACACCTTAGGCTCTGCTTCTAACTTGGGCCCAAATTGTAAAATGGTCTTATCTATTGGCGATTTCGTTCCAATTCACTTTCCAAGTAATATTCGGCATGCTAATTACATTGCCGGTTGCCAAATTGCATTATCTCTTATAGTTTCCGAGATATGGACTATCGATAATTTACACCTTAGGCTCTGCTTCTAACTTGGGCCCAAATTGTAAAATGGTCTTATCTATTGGCGATTTCGTTCCAATTCACATTCCAAGTAATATTCGGCATGCTAATTACATTGCCGGTTGCCAAATTGCATTATCTCTTATAGTTTCCGAGATATGGACTATCGATAATTTACACCTTAGGCTCTGCTTCTAACTTGGGCCCAAATTGTAAAATGGTCTTATCTATTGGAGATTTCGTTCCAATTCACATTCCAAGTAATATTCGGCATGCTAATTACATTGCCGGTTGCCAAATTGCATTATCTCTTATAGTTTCCGAGATATGGACTATCGATAATTTACACCTTAGGCTCTGCTTCTAACTTGGGCCCAAATTGTAAAATGGTCTTATCTATTGGCGATTTCGTTCCAATTCACATTCCAAGTAATATTCGGCATGCTAATTACATTGCCGGTTGCCAAATTGCATTATCTCTTATAGTTTCCGAGATATGGACTATCGATAATTTACACCTTAGGCTCTGCTTCTAACTTGGGCCCAAATTGTAAAATGGTCTTATCTATTGGCGATTTCGTTCCAATTCACATTCCAAGTAATATTCGGCATGCTAATTACATTGCCGGTTGCCAAATTGCATTATCTCTTATAGTTTCCGAGATATGGACTATCGGTAATTTACACCTTAGGCTCTGCTTCTAACTTGGGCCCAAATTGTAAAATGGTCTTACCTATTGGCGATTTCGTTCCAATTCACATTCCAAGTAATATTCGGCATGCTAATTACATTGCCGGTTGCCAAATTGCATTATCTCTTATAGTTTCCGAGATATGGACTATCGATAATTTACACCTTAGGCTCTGCTTCTAACTTGGGCCCAAATTGTAAAATGGTCTTATCTATTGGCGATTTCGTTCCAATTCACATTCCAAGTAATATTCGGCATGCTAATTACATTGCCGGTTGCCAAATTGCATTATCTCTTATAGTTTCCGAGATATGGACTATCGATAATTTACATCTTAGGCTCTGCTTCTAACTTGGGCAAATTGTAAAATGGTCTTATCTATTGGCGATTTCGTTCCAATTCACATTCCAAGTAATATTCGGCATGCTAATTACATTGCCGGTTGCCAAATTGCATTATCTCTTATAGTTTCCGAGATATGGATTGTCGATAATTTACACCTTAGGCTCTGCTTCTAACTTGGGCCCAAATTGTAAAATGGTCTTATCTATTGGCGATTTCGTTCCAATTCACTTTCCAAGTAATATTCGGCATGCTAATTACATTGCCGGTTGCCAAATTGCATTATCTCTTATAGTTTCCGAGATATGGACTATCGATAATTTACACCTTAGGCTCTGCTTCTAACTTGGGCCCAAATTGTAAAATGGTCTTATCTATTGGCGATTTCGTTCCAATTCACTTTCCAAGTAATATTCGCCATGCTAATTACATTGCCGGTTGCCAAATTGCATTATCTCTTATAGTTTCCGAGATATGGACTATCGATAATTTACATCTTAGGCTCTGCTTCTAACTTGGGCAAATTGTAAAATGGTCTTATCTATTGGCGATTTCGTTCCAATTCACATTCCAAGTAATATTCGGCATGCTAATTACATTGCCGGTTGCCAAATTGCATTATCTCTTATAGTTTCCGAGATATGGACTATCGATAATTTACACCTTAGGCTCTGCTTCTAACTTGGGCCCAAATTGTAAAATGGTCTTATCTATTGGCGATTTCGTTCCAATTCACTTTCCAAGTAATATTCGGCATGCTAATTACATTGCCGGTTGCCAAATTGCATTATCTCTTATAGTTTCCGAGATATGGACTATCGATAATTTACACCTTAGGCTCTGCTTCTAACTTGGGCCCAAATTGTAAAATGGTCTTATCTATTGGCGATTTCGTTCCAATTCACATTCCAAGTAATATTCGGCATGCTAACTACATTGCCGGTTGCCAAATTGCATTATCTCTTATAGTTTCCGAGATATGGACTATCGATAATTTACACCTTAGGCTCTGCTTCTAACTTGGGCCCAAATTGTAAAATGGTCTTATCTATTGGCGATTTCGTTCCAATTCACATTCCAAGTAATATTCGGCATGCTAATTACATTGCCGGTTGCCAAATTGCATTATCTCTTATAGTTTCCGAGATATGGACTATCGATAATTTACACCTTAGGCTCTGCTTCTAACTCAGGCCCAAATTGTAAAATGGTCTTATCTATTGGAGATTTCGTTCCAATTCACATTCCAAGTAATTTTCGGCATGCTAATTACATTGCCGGTTGCCAAATTGCATTATCTCTTATAGTTTCCGAGATATGGACTATCGATAATTTACACCTTAGGCTCTGCTTCTAACTTAGCCCAAATTGTAAAATCGTCTTATCTATTGGCGATTTCGTTCCAATTCACATTCCAAGTAATATTCGGCATGCTAACTACATTGCCGGTTGCCAAATTGCATTATCTCTTATAGTTTCCGAGATATGGACTATCGATAATTTACACCTTAGGCTCTGCTTCTAACTTGGGCCCAAATTGTAAAATGGTCTTATCTATTGGCGATTTCGTTCCAATTCACATTCCAAGTAATATTCGGCATGCTAATTACATTGCCGGTTGCCAAATTGCATTATCTCTTATAGTTTCCGAGATATGGACTATCGATAATTTACATCTTAGGCTCTGCTTCTAACTTGGGCCCAAATTGTAAAATGGTCTTATCTATTGGCGATTTCGTTCCAATTCACATTCCAAGTAATATTTGGCATGCTAATTACATTGCCGGTTGCCAAATTGCATTATCTCTTATAGTTTCCGAGATATGGACTGTCGATAATTTACACCTTAGGCTCTGCTTCTAACTTGGGCCCAAATTGTAAAATGGTCTTATCTATTGGCGATTTCGTTCCAATTCACTTTCCAAGTAATATTCGGCATGCTAATTACATTGCCGGTTGCCGAATTGCATTATCTCTTATAGTTTCCGAGATATGGACTATCGATAATTTACACCTTAGGCTCTGCTTCTAACTTGGGCCCAAATTGTAAAATGGTCTTATCTATTGGCGATTTCGTTCCAATTCACTTTCCAAGTAATATTCGGCATGCTAATTACATTGCCGGTTGCCAAATTGCATTATCTCTTATAGTTTCCGAGATATGGACTATCGATAATTTACACCTTAGGCTCTGCTTCTAACTTGGGCCCAAATTGTAAAATGGTCTTATCTATTGGCGATTTCGTTCCAATTCACATTCCAAGTAATATTCGGCATGCTAATTACATTGCCGGTTGCCAAATTGCATTATCTCTTATAGTTTCCGAGATATGGACTATCGATAATTTACACCTTAGGCTCTGCTTCTAACTTGGGCCCAAATTGTAAAATGGTCTTATCTATTGGAGATATCGTTCCAATTCACATTCCAAGTAATATTCGGCATGCTAATTACATTGCCGGTTGCCAAATTGCATTATCTCTTATAGTTTCCGAGATATGGACTATCGATAATTTACACCTTAGGCTCTGCTTCTAACTTAGCTCAAATTGTAAAATCGTCTTATCTATTGGCGATTTCGTTCCAATTCACATTCCAAGTAATATTCGGCATGCTAATTACATTGCCGGTTGCCAAATTGCATTATCTCTTATAGTTTCCGAGATATGGACTATCGATTATTTACATTTTAGGCTCTGCTTCTAACTTGGGCCCAAATTGTAAAATGGTCTTATCTATTGGCGATTTCGTTCCAATTCACATTCCAAGTAATATTCTGCATGCTAATTACATTGCCGGTTGCCAAATTGCATTATCCCTTATAGTTTCCGAGATATGGACTATCGATAATTTACACCTTAGGCTATGCTTCTAACTTGGGCCCAAATTGTATAATGGTCTTATCTATTGCCGATTTCGTTCCAATTCACATTCCAAGTAATATTCGGCATGCTAATTACATTGCCGGTTGCCAAATTGCATTATCTCTTATAGTTTCCGAGATATGGACTATCGATAATTTACACCTTAGGCTCTGCTTCTAACTTGGGCCCAAATTGTAAAATGGTCTTATCTATTGGAGATTTCATTCCAATTCACATTCCAAGTAATATTCGGCATGCTAATTACTTTGCCGGTTGCCAAATTGCAATATCTCTTATAGTTTCCGAGGTCTTATCTATTGGCGATTTCGTTCCAATTCACAATCCAAGTAGTATTCGGCATGCTAATTACATTGCCGGTTGCCAAATTGCATTATCTCTTATAGTTTCCGAGATATGGACTATCGATAATTTACACCTTAGGCTCTGCTTCTAACTTGGGCCCAAATTGTAAAATGGTCTTACCTATTGGCGATTTCGTTCCAATTCACATTCCAAGTAATATTCGGCATGCTAATTACATTGCCGGTTGCCAAATTGCATTATCTCTTATAGTTTCCGAGATATGGACTATCGATAATTTACACCTCAGGCTCTGCTTCTAACTTGGCCCCAAATTGTAAAATCGTCTTATCTATTGGCGATTTCGTTCCAATTCACATTCCAAGTAATATTCGGCATGCTAATTACATTGCCGGTTGCCAAATTGCATTATCTCTTATAGTTTCCGAGATATGGACTATCGGTAATTTACACCTTAGGCTCTGCTTTTAACTTGGGCCCAAATTGTAAAATGGTCTTAGCTATTGGCGATTTCGTTCCAATTCACATTCCAAGTAATATTCGGCATGCTAATTACATTGCCGGTTGCCAAATTGCATTATCTCTTATAGTTTCCGAGATATGGACTATCGATAATTTACACCTTAGGCTCTGCTTCTAACTTGGGCCCAAATTGTAAAATGGTCTTATCTATTGGCGATTTCGTTCCAATTCATATTCCAAGTAATATTCGGCATGCTAATTACATTGCCGGTTGCCAAATTGCATTATCTCTTATAGTTTCCGAGATATGGACTATCGATAATTTACATCTTAGGCTCTGCTTCTAACTTGGGCCCAAATTGTAAAATGGTCTTATCTATTGGCGATTTCGTTCCAATTCACTTTCCAAGTAATATTCGGCATGCTAATTACATTGCCGGTTGCCAAATTGCATTATCTCTTATAGTTTCCGAGATATGGACTATCGATAATTTACACCTTAGGCTCTGCTTCTAACTTGGGCCCAAATTGTAAAATGGTCTTATCTATTGGCGATTTCGTTCCAATTCACATTCCAAGTAATATTCGGCATGCTAATTACATTGCCGGTTGCCAAATTGCATTATCTCTTATAGTTTCCGAGATATGGACTATCGATAATTTACACCTTAGGCTCTGCTTCTAACTTGGGCCCAAATTGTAAAATGGTCTTATCTATTGGAGATTTCGTTCCAATTCACATACCAAGTAATATTCGGCATGCTAATTACATTGCCGGTTGCCAAATTGCATTATCTCTTATAGTTTCCGAGATATGGACTATCGATAATTTACACCTTAGGCTCTGCTTCTAACTTAGCCCAAATTGTAAAATCGTCTTATCTATTGGCGATTTCGTTCCAATTCACATTCCAAGTAATATTCAGCATGCTAATTACATTGCCGGTTGCCAAATTGCATTATCTCTTATAGTTTCCGAGATATGGACTATCGATAATTTACACCTTAGGCTCTGCTTCTAACTTGGGCCCAAATTGTAAAATGGTCTTATCTATTGGCGATTTCGTTCCAATTCACATTCCAAGTAATATCCGGCATGCTAATTACATTGCCGGTTGCCAAATTGAATTATCTCTTATAGTTTCCGAGATATGGACTATCGATAATTTACACCTTAGGCTCTGCTTCTAACTTGGGCCCAAATTGTAAAATCGTCTTATCTATTGGCGATTTCGTTCCAATTCACATTCCAAGTAATATTCGGCATGCTAATTACATTGCCGGTTGCCAAATTGCATTATCTCTTATAGTTTCCGAGATATGGACTATCGGTAATTTACACCTTAGGCTCTGCTTCTAACTTGGGCCCAAATTGTAAAATGGTCTTACCTATTGGCGATTTCGTTCCAATTCACATTCCAAGTAATATTCGGCATGCTAATTACATTGCCGGTTGCCAAATTGCATTATCTCTTATAGTTTCCGAGATATGGACTATCGATAATTTACACCTTAGGCTCTGCTTCTAACTTGGGCCCAAATTGTAAAATGGTCTTATCTATTGGCGATTACGTTCCAATTCACATTCCAAGTAATATTCGGCATGCTAATTACATTGCCGGTTGCCAAATTGCATTATCTCTTATAGTTTCCGAGATATGGACTATCGATAATTTATACCTTAGGCTCTGCTTCTAACTTGGGCCCAAATTGTAAAATGGTCTTCTCTATTGGCGATTTCGTTCCAATTCACATTCCAAGTAATATTCGGCATGCTAATTACATTGCCGGTTGCCAAATTGCATTATCTCTTATAGTTTCCGAGATATGGACTATCGATAATTTACACCTTAGGCTCTGTTTCTAACTTGGGCCCAAATTGTAAAATGGTCTTATCTATTGGCGATTTCGTTCCAATTCACATTCCAAGTAATATTCGGCATGCTAATTACATTGCCGGTTGCCAAATTGCATTATCTCTTATAGTTTCCGAGATATGGACTATCGATAATTTACACCTTAGGCTCTGCTTCTAACTTGGGCCCAAATTGTAAAATCGTCTTATCTATTGGCGATTTCGTTCCAATTCACATTCCAAGTAATATTCGGCATGCTAATTACATTGCCGGTTGCCAAATTGCATTATCTCTTATAGTTTCCGAGATATGGACTATCGGTAATTTACACCTTAGGCTCTGCTTCTAACTTGGGCCCAAATTCTAAAATGGTCTTACCTATTGGCGATTTCGTTCCAATTCACATTCCAAGTAATATTCGGCATGCTAATTACATTGCCGGTTGCCAAATTGCATTATCTCTTATAGTTTCCGAGATATGGACTATCGATAATTTACACCTTAGGCTCTGCTTCTAACTTGGGCCCAAATTGTAAAATGGTCTTATCTATTGGCGATTTCGTTCCAATTCACATTCCAAGTAATATTCGGCATGCTAATTACATTGCCGGTTGCCAAATTGCATTATCTCTTATAGTTTCCGAGATATGGACTATCGATAATTTACACCTTAGGCTCTGCTTCTAACTTGGGCCCAAATTGTAGAATGGTCTTATCTATTGGAGATTTCGTTCCAATTCACATTCCAAGTAATATTCGGCATGCTAATTACATTGCCGGTTGCCAAATTGAATTATCTCTTATAGTTTCCGAGATATGGACTATCGATAATTTACACCTTAGGCTCTGCTTCTAACTTAGCCCAAATTGTAAAATCGTCTTACCTATTGGCGATTTCGTTCCAATTCACATTCCAAGTAATATTCGGCATGCTAATTACATTGCCGGTTGCCAAATTGCATTATCTCTTATAGTTTCCGAGATATGGACTATCGATAATTTACACCTTAGGCTCTGCTTCTAACTTGGGCCCAAATTGTAAAATCGTCTTATCTATTGGCGATTTCGTTCCAATTCACATTCCAAGTAATATTCGGCATGCTAATTACATTGCCGGTTGCCAAATTGCATTATCTCTTATAGTTTCCGAGATATGGACTATCGGTAATTTACACCTTAGGCTCTGCTTCTAACTTGGGCCCAAATTGTAAAATGGTCTTAGCTATTGGCGATTTCGTTCCAATTCACATTCCAAGTAATATTCGGCATGCTAATTACATTGCCGGTTGCCAAATTGCATTATCTCTTATAGTTTCCGAGATATGGACTATCGGTAATTTACACCTTAGGCTCTGCTTCTAACTTGGGCCCAAATTGTAAAATGGTCTTATCTATTGGCGATTTCGTTCCAATTCATATTCCAAGTAATATTCGGCATGCTAATTACATTGCCGGTTGCCAAATTGCATTATCTCTTATAGTTTCCGAGATATGGACTATCGATAATTTACATCTTAGGCTCTGCTTCTAACTTGGGCCCAAATTGTAAAATGGTCTTATCTATTGGCGATTTCGTTCCAATTCACTTTCCAAGTAATATTCGGCATGCTAAATTACATTGCCGGTTGCCAAATTGCATTATCTCTTATAGTTTCCGAGATATGGACTATCGATAATTTACACCTTAGGCTCTGCTTCTAACTTGGGCCCAAATTGTAAAATGGTCTTATCTATTGGCGATTTCGTTTCAATTCACATTCCAAGTAATATTCGGCATGCTAATTACATTGTCGGTTGCCAAATTGCATTATCTCTTATAGTTTCCGAGATATGGACTATCGATAATTTACACCTTAGGCTCTGCTTCTAACTTGGGCCCAAATTGTAAAATGGTCTTATCTATTGGAGATTTCGTTCCAATTCACATACCAAGTAATATTCGGCATGCTAATTACATTGCCGGTTGCCAAATTGCATTATCTCTTATAGTTTCCGAGATATGGACTATCGATAATTTACACCTTAGGCTCTGCTTCTAACTTAGCCCAAATTGTAAAATCGTCTTATCTATTGGCGATTTCGTTCCAATTCACATTCCAAGTAATATTCAGCATGCTAATTACATTGCCGGTTGCCAAATTGCATTATCTCTTATAGTTTCCGAGATATGGACTATCGATAATTTACACCTTAGGCTCTGCTTCTAACTTGGGCCCAAATTGTAAAATGGTCTTATCTATTGGCGATTTCGTTCCAATTCACATTCCAAGTAATATCCGGCATGCTAATTACATTGCCGGTTGCCAAATTGAATTATCTCTTATAGTTTCCGAGATATGGACTATCGATAATTTACACCTTAGGCTCTGCTTCTAACTTGGGCCCAAATTGTAAAATCGTCTTATCTATTGGCGATTTCGTTCCAATTCACATTCCAAGTAATATTCGGCATGCTAATTACATTGCCGGTTGCCAAATTGCATTATCTCTTATAGTTTCCGAGATATGGACTATCGGTAATTTACACCTTAGGCTCTGCTTCTAACTTGGGCCCAAATTGTAAAATGGTCTTACCTATTGGCGATTTCGTTCCAATTCACATTCCAAGTAATATTCGGCATGCTAATTACATTGCCGGTTGCCAAATTGCATTATCTCTTATAGTTTCCGAGATATGGACTATCGATAATTTACACCTTAGGCTCTGCTTCTAACTTGGGCCCAAATTGTAAAATGGTATTATCTATTGGCGATTACGTTCCAATTCACATTCCAAGTAATATTCGGCATGCTAATTACATTGCCGGTTGCCAAATTGCATTATCTCTTATAGTTTCCGAGATATGGACTATCGATAATTTATACCTTAGGCTCTGCTTCTAACTTGGGCCCAAATTGTAAAATGGTCTTCTCTATTGGCGATTTCGTTCCAATTCACATTCCAAGTAATATTCGGCATGCTAATTACATTGCCGGTTGCCAAATTGCATTATCTCTTATAGTTTCCGAGATATGGACTATCGATAATTTACACCTTAGGTTCTGCTTCTAACTTGGGCCCAAATTGTAAAATGGTCTTATCTATTGGCGATTTCGTTCCAATTCACTTTCCAAGTAATATTCGGCATGCTAATTACATTGCCGGTTGCCAAATTGCATTATCTCTTATAGTTTCCGAGATATGGACTATCGATAATTTACACCTTAGGCTCTGCTTCTAACTTTGGCCCAAATTGTAAAATGGTCTTATCTATTGGAGATTTCGTTCCAATTCACATTCCAAGTAATATTCGGCATGCTAATTACATTGCCGGTTGCCAAATTGCATTATCTCTTATAGTTTCCGAGATATGGACTATCGATAATTTACACCTTAGGCTCTGCTTCTAACTTAGCCCAAATTGTAAAATCGTCTTATCTATTGGCGATTTCGTTCCAATTCACACTCCAAGTAATATTCGGCATGCTAATTACATTGCCGGTTGCCAAATTGCATTATCTCTTATAGTTTCCGAGATATGGACTATCGATAATTTACACCTTAGGTTCTGCTTCTAACTTGGGCCCAAATTGTAAAATGGTCTTATCTATTGGCGATTTCGTTCCAATTCACTTTCCAAGTAATATTCGGCATGCTAATTACATTGCCGGTTGCCAAATTGCATTATCTCTTATAGTTTCCGAGATATGGACTATCGATAATTTACACCTTAGGCTCTGCTTCTAACTTTGGCCCAAATTGTAAAATGGTCTTATCTATTGGAGATTTCGTTCCAATTCACATTCCAAGTAATATTCGGCATGCTAATTACATTGCCGGTTGCCAAATTGCATTATCTCTTATAGTTTCCGAGATATGGACTATCGATAATTTACACCTTAGGCTCTGCTTCTAACTTAGCCCAAATTGTAAAATCGTCTTATCTATTGGCGATTTCGTTCCAATTCACACTCCAAGTAATATTCGGCATGCTAATTACATTGCCGGTTGCGAAATTGCATTATCTCTTATAATTTCCGAGATATGGACTATCAATAATTTACACCTTAGGCTCTGCTTCTAACTTGGGCCCAAATTGTAAAATGGTCTTATCTATTGGCGATTTCGTTCCAATTCACATTCCAAGTAATATTCGGCATGCTAATTACATTGCCGGTTGCCAAATTGCATTATCTCTTATAGTTTCCGAGATATGGACTATCGATAATTTACACCTTAGGCTCTGCTTCTAACTTGGGCCCAAATTGTAAAATGGTCTTATCTATTGGCGATTTCGTTCCAATTCACATTCCAAGTAATATTCGGCATGCTAATTACATTGCCGGTTGCCAAATTGCATTATCTCTTATAGTTTCCGAGATATGGACTATCGATAATTTATACCTTAGGCTCTGCTTCTAACTTGGGCCCAAATTGTAAAATGGTCTTATCTATTGGCGATTTCGTTCCAATTCACATTCCAAGTAATATTCGGCATGCTAATTACATTGCCGGTTGCCAAATTGCATTATCTCTTATAGTTTCCGGGATATGGACTATCGATAATTTACACCTTAGGCTCTGCTTCTAACTTGGGCCCAAATTGTAAAATGGTCTTCTCTATTGGCGATTTCGTTCCAATTCACATTCCAAGTAATATTCGGCAAGCTAATTACATTGCCGGTTGCCAAATTGCATTATCTCTTATAGTTTCCGAGATATGGACTATCGATAATTTACACCTTAGGCTCTGTTTCTAACTTGGGCCCAAATTGTAAAATGCTCTCATCTATTGGCGATTTCGTTCCAATTCACATTCCAAGTAATATTCGGCATGCTAATTACATTGCCGGTTGCCAATTGCATTATCTCTTATAGTTTCCGAGATATGGACTATCGATAATTTACACCTTAGGCTCTACTTCTAACTTGGGCCCAAATTGTAAAATCGTCTTATCTATTGGCGATTTCGTTCCAATTCACATTAAAAGTAATATTCGGCATACTAATTATATTGCCGGTTGCCAAATTGCATTATCTCTTATAGTTTCCGAGATATGGACTATCGGTAATTTACACCTTAGGCTCTGCTTCTAACTTGGGCCCAAATTGTAAAATGGTCTTACCTATTGGCGATTTCGTTCCAATTCACATTCCAAGTAATATTCGGCATGCTAATTACATTGCCGGTTGCCAAATTGCATTATCTCTTATAGTTTCCGAGATATGGACTATCGATAATTTACACCTTAGGCTCTGCTTCTAACTTAGCCCAAATTGTAAAATCGTCTTATCTATTGGCGATTTCGTTCCAATTCACATTCCAAGTAATATTCGGCATGCTAATTACATTGCCGGTTGCCAAATTGCATTATCTCTTATAGTTTCCGAGATATGGACTATCGATAATTTACACCTTAGGCTCTGCTTCTAACTTGGGCCCAAATTGTAAAATGGTCTTATCTATTGGCGATTTCGTTCCAATTCACATTCCAAGTAATATCCGGCATGCTAATTACATTGCCGGTTGCCAAATTGAATTATCTCTTATAGTTTCCGAGATATGGACTATCGATAATTTACACCTTAGGCTCTGCTTCTAACTTGGGCCCAAATTGTAAAATCGTCTTATCTATTGGCGATTTCGTTCCAATTCACATTCCAAGTAATATTCGGCATGCTAATTACATTGCCGGTTGCCAAATTGCATTATCTCTTATAGTTTCCGAGATATGGACTATCGGTAATTTACACCTTAGGCTCTGCTTCTAACTTGGGCCCAAATTGTAAAATGGTCTTATCTATTGGCGATTTCGTTCCAATTCACATTCCAAGTAATATTCGGCATGCTAATTACATTGCCGGTTGCCAAATTGCATTATCCCTTATAGTTTCCGAGATATGGACTATCGATAATTTACACCTTAGGCTATGCTTCTAACTTGGGCCCAAATTGTATAATGGTCTTATCTATTGCCGATTTCGTTCCAATTCACATTCCAAGTAATATTCGGCATGCTAATTACATTGCCGGTTGCCAAATTGCATTATCTCTTATAGTTTCCGAGATATGGACTATCGATAATTTACACCTTAGGCTCTGCTTCTAACTTGGGCCCAAATTGTAAAATGGTCTTATCTATTGGAGATTTCATTCCAATTCACATTCCAAGTAATATTCGGCATGCTAATTACTTTGCCGGTTGCCAAATTGCAATATCTCTTATAGTTTCCGAGGTCTTATCTATTGGCGATTTCGTTCCAATTCACAATCCAAGTAGTATTCGGCATGCTAATTACATTGCCGGTTGCCAAATTGCATTATCTCTTATAGTTTCCGAGATATGGACTATCGATAATTTACACCTTAGGCTCTGCTTCTAACTTGGGCCCAAATTGTAAAATGGTCTTACCTATTGGCGATTTCGTTCCAATTCACATTCCAAGTAATATTCGGCATGCTAATTACATTGCCGGTTGCCAAATTGCATTATCTCTTATAGTTTCCGAGATATGGACTATCGATAATTTACACCTCAGGCTCTGCTTCTAACTTGGCCCCAAATTGTAAAATCGTCTTATCTATTGGCGATTTCGTTCCAATTCACATTCCAAGTAATATTCGGCATGCTAATTACATTGCCGGTTGCCAAATTGCATTATCTCTTATAGTTTCCGAGATATGGACTATCGGTAATTTACACCTTAGGCTCTGCTTCTAACTTGGGCCCAAATTGTAAAATGGTCTTAGCTATTGGCGATTTCGTTCCAATTCACATTCCAAGTAATATTCGGCATGCTAATTACATTGCCGGTTGCCAAATTGCATTATCTCTTATAGTTTCCGAGATATGGACTATCGATAATTTACACCTTAGGCTCTGCTTCTAACTTGGGCCCAAATTGTAAAATGGTCTTATCTATTGGCGATTTCGTTCCAATTCATATTCCAAGTAATATTCGGCATGCTAATTACATTGCCGGTTGCCAAATTGCATTATCTCTTATAGTTTCCGAGATATGGACTATCGATAATTTACATCTTAGGCTCTGCTTCTAACTTGGGCCCAAATTGTAAAATGGTCTTATCTATTGGCGATTTCGTTCCAATTCACTTTCCAAGTAATATTCGGCATGCTAATTACATTGCCGGTTGCCAAATTGCATTATCTCTTATAGTTTCCGAGATATGGACTATCGATAATTTACACCTTAGGCTCTGCTTCTAACTTGGGCCCAAATTGTAAAATGGTCTTATCTATTGGCGATTTCGTTCCAATTCACATTCCAAGTAATATTCGGCATGCTAATTACATTGCCGGTTGCCAAATTGCATTATCTCTTATAGTTTCCGAGATATGGACTATCGATAATTTACACCTTAGGCTCTGCTTCTAACTTGGGCCCAAATTGTAAAATGGTCTTATCTATTGGAGATTTCGTTCCAATTCACATACCAAGTAATATTCGGCATGCTAATTACATTGCCGGTTGCCAAATTGCATTATCTCTTATAGTTTCCGAGATATGGACTATCGATAATTTACACCTTAGGCTCTGCTTCTAACTTAGCCCAAATTGTAAAATCGTCTTATCTATTGGCGATTTCGTTCCAATTCACATTCCAAGTAATATTCAGCATGCTAATTACATTGCCGGTTGCCAAATTGCATTATCTCTTATAGTTTCCGAGATATGGACTATCGATAATTTACACCTTAGGCTCTGCTTCTAACTTGGGCCCAAATTGTAAAATGGTCTTATCTATTGGCGATTTCGTTCCAATTCACATTCCAAGTAATATCCGGCATGCTAATTACATTGCCGGTTGCCAAATTGAATTATCTCTTATAGTTTCCGAGATATGGACTATCGATAATTTACACCTTAGGCTCTGCTTCTAACTTGGGCCCAAATTGTAAAATCGTCTTATCTATTGGCGATTTCGTTCCAATTCACATTCCAAGTAATATTCGGCATGCTAATTACATTGCCGGTTGCCAAATTGCATTATCTCTTATAGTTTCCGAGATATGGACTATCGGTAATTTACACCTTAGGCTCTGCTTCTAACTTGGGCCCAAATTGTAAAATGGTCTTACCTATTGGCGATTTCGTTCCAATTCACATTCCAAGTAATATTCGGCATGCTAATTACATTGCCGGTTGCCAAATTGCATTATCTCTTATAGTTTCCGAGATATGGACTATCGATAATTTACACCTTAGGCTCTGCTTCTAACTTGGGCCCAAATTGTAAAATGGTCTTATCTATTGGCGATTACGTTCCAATTCACATTCCAAGTAATATTCGGCATGCTAATTACATTGCCGGTTGCCAAATTGCATTATCTCTTATAGTTTCCGAGATATGGACTATCGATAATTTATACCTTAGGCTCTGCTTCTAACTTGGGCCCAAATTGTAAAATGGTCTTCTCTATTGGCGATTTCGTTCCAATTCACATTCCAAGTAATATTCGGCATGCTAATTACATTGCCGGTTGCCAAATTGCATTATCTCTTATAGTTTCCGAGATATGGACTATCGATAATTTACACCTTAGGCTCTGTTTCTAACTTGGGCCCAAATTGTAAAATGGTCTTATCTATTGGCGATTTCGTTCCAATTCACATTCCAAGTAATATTCGGCATGCTAATTACATTGCCGGTTGCCAAATTGCATTATCTCTTATAGTTTCCGAGATATGGACTATCGATAATTTACACCTTAGGCTCTGCTTCTAACTTGGGCCCAAATTGTAAAATCGTCTTATCTATTGGCGATTTCGTTCCAATTCACATTCCAAGTAATATTCGGCATGCTAATTACATTGCCTGTTGCCAAATTGCATTATCTCTTATAGTTTCCGAGATATGGACTATCGGTAATTTACACCTTAGGCTCTGCTTCTAACTTGGGCCCAAATTCTAAAATGGTCTTACCTATTGGCGATTTCGTTCCAATTCACATTCCAAGTAATATTCGGCATGCTAATTACATTGCCGGTTGCCAAATTGCATTATCTCTTATAGTTTCCGAGATATGGACTATCGATAATTTACACCTTAGGCTCTGCTTCTAACTTGGGCCCAAATTGTAAAATGGTCTTATCTATTGGCGATTTCGTTCCAATTCACATTCCAAGTAATATTCGGCATGCTAATTACATTGCCGGTTGCCAAATTGCATTATCTCTTATAGTTTCCGAGATATGGACTATCGATAATTTACACCTTAGGCTCTGCTTCTAACTTGGGCCCAAATTGTAGAATGGTCTTATCTATTGGAGATTTCGTTCCAATTCACATTCCAAGTAATATTCGGCATGCTAATTACATTGCCGGTTGCCAAATTGAATTATCTCTTATAGTTTCCGAGATATGGACTATCGATAATTTACACCTTAGGCTCTGCTTCTAACTTAGCCCAAATTGTAAAATCGTCTTACCTATTGGCGATTTCGTTCCAATTCACATTCCAAGTAATATTCGGCATGCTAATTACATTGCCGGTTGCCAAATTGCATTATCTCTTATAGTTTCCGAGATATGGACTATCGATAATTTACACCTTAGGCTCTGCTTCTAACTTGGGCCCAAATTGTAAAATCGTCTTATCTATTGGCGATTTCGTTCCAATTCACATTCCAAGTAATATTCGGCATGCTAATTACATTGCCGGTTGCCAAATTGCATTATCTCTTATAGTTTCCGAGATATGGACTATCGGTAATTTACACCTTAGGCTCTGCTTCTAACTTGGGCCCAAATTGTAAAATGGTCTTAGCTATTGGCGATTTCGTTCCAATTCACATTCCAAGTAATATTCGGCATGCTAATTACATTGCCGGTTGCCAAATTGCATTATCTCTTATAGTTTCCGAGATATGGACTATCGGTAATTTACACCTTAGGCTCTGCTTCTAACTTGGGCCCAAATTGTAAAATGGTCTTATCTATTGGCGATTTCGTTCCAATTCATATTCCAAGTAATATTCGGCATGCTAATTACATTGCCGGTTGCCAAATTGCATTATCTCTTATAGTTTCCGAGATATGGACTATCGATAATTTACATCTTAGGCTCTGCTTCTAACTTGGGCCCAAATTGTAAAATGGTCTTATCTATTGGCGATTTCGTTCCAATTCACTTTCCAAGTAATATTCGGCATGCTAAATTACATTGCCGGTTGCCAAATTGCATTATCTCTTATAGTTTCCGAGATATGGACTATCGATAATTTACACCTTAGGCTCTGCTTCTAACTTGGGCCCAAATTGTAAAATGGTCTTATCTATTGGCGATTTCGTTTCAATTCACATTCCAAGTAATATTCGGCATGCTAATTACATTGCCGGTTGCCAAATTGCATTATCTCTTATAGTTTCCGAGATATGGACTATCGATAATTTACACCTTAGGCTCTGCTTCTAACTTGGGCCCAAATTGTAAAATGGTCTTATCTATTGGAGATTTCGTTCCAATTCACATACCAAGTAATATTCGGCATGCTAATTACATTGCCGGTTGCCAAATTGCATTATCTCTTATAGTTTCCGAGATATGGACTATCGATAATTTACACCTTAGGCTCTGCTTCTAACTTAGCCCAAATTGTAAAATCGTCTTATCTATTGGCGATTTCGTTCCAATTCACATTCCAAGTAATATTCAGCATGCTAATTACATTGCCGGTTGCCAAATTGCATTATCTCTTATAGTTTCCGAGATATGGACTATCGATAATTTACACCTTAGGCTCTGCTTCTAACTTGGGCCCAAATTGTAAAATGGTCTTATCTATTGGCGATTTCGTTCCAATTCACATTCCAAGTAATATCCGGCATGCTAATTACATTGCCGGTTGCCAAATTGAATTATCTCTTATAGTTTCCGAGATCTGGACTATCGATAATTTACACCTTAGGCTCTGCTTCTAACTTGGGCCCAAATTGTAAAATCGTCTTATCTATTGGCGATTTCGTTCCAATTCACATTCCAAGTAATATTCGGCATGCTAATTACATTGCCGGTTGCCAAATTGCATTATCTCTTATAGTTTCCGAGATATGGACTATCGGTAATTTACACCTTAGGCTCTGCTTCTAACTTGGGCCCAAATTGTAAAATGGTCTTACCTATTGGCGATTTCGTTCCAATTCACATTCCAAGTAATATTCGGCATGCTAATTACATTGCCGGTTGCCAAATTGCATTATCTCTTATAGTTTCCGAGATATGGACTATCGATAATTTACACCTTAGGCTCTGCTTCTAACTTGGGCCCAAATTGTAAAATGGTATTATCTATTGGCGATTACGTTCCAATTCACATTCCAAGTAATATTCGGCATGCTAATTACATTGCCGGTTGCCAAATTGCATTATCTCTTATAGTTTCCGAGATATGGACTATCGATAATTTATACCTTAGGCTCTGCTTCTAACTTGGGCCCAAATTGTAAAATGGTCTTCTCTATTGGCGATTTCGTTCCAATTCACATTCCAAGTAATATTCGGCATGCTAATTACATTGCCGGTTGCCAAATTGCATTATCTCTTATAGTTTCCGAGATATGGACTATCGATAATTTACACCTTAGGTTCTGCTTCTAACTTGGGCCCAAATTGTAAAATGGTCTTATCTATTGGCGATTTCGTTCCAATTCACTTTCCAAGTAATATTCGGCATGCTAATTACATTGCCGGTTGCCAAATTGCATTATCTCTTATAGTTTCCGAGATATGGACTATCGATAATTTACACCTTAGGCTCTGCTTCTAACTTTGGCCCAAATTGTAAAATGGTCTTATCTATTGGAGATTTCGTTCCAATTCACATTCCAAGTAATATTCGGCATGCTAATTACATTGCCGGTTGCCAAATTGCATTATCTCTTATAGTTTCCGAGATATGGACTATCGATAATTTACACCTTAGGCTCTGCTTCTAACTTAGCCCAAATTGTAAAATCGTCTTATCTATTGGCGATTTCGTTCCAATTCACACTCCAAGTAATATTCGGCATGCTAATTACATTGCCGGTTGCCAAATTGCATTATCTCTTATAGTTTCCGAGATATGGACTATCGATAATTTACACCTTAGGTTCTGCTTCTAACTTGGGCCCAAATTGTAAAATGGTCTTATCTATTGGCGATTTCGTTCCAATTCACTTTCCAAGTAATATTCGGCATGCTAATTACATTGCCGGTTGCCAAATTGCATTATCTCTTATAGTTTCCGAGATATGGACTATCGATAATTTACACCTTAGGCTCTGCTTCTAACTTTGGCCCAAATTGTAAAATGGTCTTATCTATTGGAGATTTCGTTCCAATTCACATTCCAAGTAATATTCGGCATGCTAATTACATTGCCGGTTGCCAAATTGCATTATCTCTTATAGTTTCCGAGATATGGACTATCGATAATTTACACCTTAGGCTCTGCTTCTAACTTAGCCCAAATTGTAAAATCGTCTTATCTATTGGCGATTTCGTTCCAATTCACACTCCAAGTAATATTCGGCATGCTAATTACATTGCCGGTTGCGAAATTGCATTATCTCTTATAATTTCCGAGATATGGACTATCAATAATTTACACCTTAGGCTCTGCTTCTAACTTGGGCCCAAATTGTAAAATGGTCTTATCTATTGGCGATTTCGTTCCAATTCACATTCCAAGTAATATTCGGCATGCTAATTACATTGCCGGTTGCCAAATTGCATTATCTCTTATAGTTTCCGAGATATGGACTATCGATAATTTACACCTTAGGCTCTGCTTCTAACTTGGGCCCAAATTGTAAAATGGTCTTATCTATTGGCGATTTCGTTCCAATTCACATTCCAAGTAATATTCGGCATGCTAATTACATTGCCGGTTGCCAAATTGCATTATCTCTTATAGTTTCCGAGATATGGACTATCGATAATTTATACCTTAGGCTCTGCTTCTAACTTGGGCCCAAATTGTAAAATGGTCTTATCTATTGGCGATTTCGTTCCAATTCACATTCCAAGTAATATTCGGCATGCTAATTACATTGCCGGTTGCCAAATTGCATTATCTCTTATAGTTTCCGGGATATGGACTATCGATAATTTACACCTTAGGCTCTGCTTCTAACTTGGGCCCAAATTGTAAAATGGTCTTCTCTATTGGCGATTTCGTTCCAATTCACATTCCAAGTAATATTCGGCAAGCTAATTACATTGCCGGTTGCCAAATTGCATTATCTCTTATAGTTTCCGAGATATGGACTATCGATAATTTACACCTTAGGCTCTGTTTCTAACTTGGGCCCAAATTGTAAAATGCTCTCATCTATTGGCGATTTCGTTCCAATTCACATTCCAAGTAATATTCGGCATGCTAATTACATTGCCGGTTGCCAATTGCATTATCTCTTATAGTTTCCGAGATATGGACTATCGATAATTTACACCTTAGGCTCTGCTTCTAACTTGGGCCCAAATTGTAAAATCGTCTTATCTATTGGCGATTTCGTTCCAATTCACATTAAAAGTAATATTCGGCATACTAATTATATTGCCGGTTGCCAAATTGCATTATCTCTTATAGTTTCCGAGATATGGACTATCGGTAATTTACACCTTAGGCTCTGCTTCTAACTTGGGCCCAAATTGTAAAATGGTCTTACCTATTGGCGATTTCGTTCCAATTCACATTCCAAGTAATATTCGGCATGCTAATTACATTGCCGGTTGCCAAATTGCATTATCTCTTATAGTTTCCGAGATATGGACTATCGATAATTTACACCTTAGGCTCTGCTTCTAACTTGGGCCCAAATTGTAAAATGGTCTTATCTATTGGCGATTACGTTCCAATTCACACTCCAAGTAATATTCGGCATGCTAATTACATTGCCGGTTGCCAAATTGCATTATCTCTTATAGTTTCCGAGATATGGACTATCGATAATTTATACCTTAGGCTCTGCTTCTAACTTGGGCCCAAATTGTAAAATGGTCTTCTCTATTGGCGATTTCGTTCCAATTCACATTCCAAGTAATATTCGGCATGCTAATTACATTGCCGGTTGCCAAATTGCATTATCTCTTATAGTTTCCGAGATATGGACTATCGATAATTTACACCTTAGGCTCTGTTTCTAACTTGGGCCCAAATTGTAAAATGGTCTTATCTATTGGCGATTTCGTTCCAATTCACATTCCAAGTAATATTCGGCATGCTAATTACATTGCCGGTTGCCAAATTGCATTATCTCTTATAGTTTCCGAGATATGGACTATCGATAATTTACACCTTAGGCTCTGCTTCTAACTTGGGCCCAAATTGTAAAATCGTCTTATCTATTGGCGATTTCGTTCCAATTCACATTCCAAGTAATATTCGGCATGCTAATTACATTGCCGGTTGCCAAATTGCATTATCTCTTATAGTTTCCGAGATATGGACTATCGGTAATTTACACCTTAGGCTCTGCTTCTAACTTGGGCCCAAATTGTAAAATGGTCTTACCTATTGGCGATTTCGTTCCAATTCACATTCCAAGTAATATTCGGCATGCTAATTACATTGCCGGTTGCCAAATTGCATTATCTCTTATAGTTTCCGAGATATGGACTATCGATAATTTACACCTTAGGCTCTGCTTCTAACTTGGGCCCAAATTGTAAAATGGTCTTATCTATTGGCGATTTCGTTCCAATTCACTTTCCAAGTAATATTCGGCATGCTAATTACATTGCCGGTTGCCAAATTGCATTATCTCTTATAGTTTCCGAGATATGGACTATCGATAATTTACACCTTAGGCTCTGCTTCTAACTTGGGCCCAAATTGTAAAATGGTCTTATCTATTGGCGATTTCGTTCCAATTCACTTTCCAAGTAATATTCGGCATGCTAATTACATTGCCGGTTGCCAAATTGCATTATCTCTTATAGTTTCCGAGATATGGACTATCGATAATTTACACCTTAGGCTCTGCTTCTAACTTGGGCCCAAATTGTAAAATGGTCTTATCTATTGGCGATTTCGTTCCAATTCACATTCCAAGTAATATTCGGCATGCTAATTACATTGCCGGTTGCCAAATTGCATTATCTCTTATAGTTTCCGAGATATGGACTATCGATAATTTACACCTTAGGCTCTGCTTCTAACTTGGGCCCAAATTGTAAAATGGTCTTATCTATTGGAGATTTCGTTCCAATTCACATTCCAAGTAATATTCGGCATGCTAATTACATTGCCGGTTGCCAAATTGCATTATCTCTTATAGTTTCCGAGATATGGACTATCGATAATTTACACCTTAGGCTCTGCTTCTAACTTAGCCCAAATTGTAAAATCGTCTTATCTATTGGCGATTTCGTTCCAATTCACATTCCAAGTAATATTCGGCATGCTAATTACATTGCCGGTTGCCAAATTGCATTATCTCTTATAGTTTCCGAGATATGGACTATCGATAATTTACATCTTAGGCTCTGCTTCTAACTTGGGCCCAAATTGTAAAATGGTCTTATCTATTGGCGATTTCGTTCCAATTCACATTCCAAGTAATATTCGGCATGCTAATTACATTGCCGGTTGCCAAATTGCATTATCCCTTATAGTTTCCGAGATATGGACTATCGATAATTTACACCTTAGGCTATGCTTCTAACTTGGGCCCAAATTGTATAATGGTCTTATCTATTGCCGATTTCGTTCCAATTCACATTCCAAGTAATATTCGGCATGCTAATTACATTGCCGGTTGCCAAATTGCATTATCTCTTATAGTTTCCGAGATATGGACTATCGATAATTTACACCTTAGGCTCTGCTTCTAACTTGGGCCCAAATTGTAAAATGGTCTTATCTATTGGAGATTTCATTCCAATTCACATTCCAAGTAATATTCGGCATGCTAATTACATTGCCGGTTGCCAAATTGCAATATCTCTTATAGTTTCCGAGGTCTTATCTATTGGCGATTTCGTTCCAATTCACAATCCAAGTAGTATTCGGCATGCTAATTACATTGCCGGTTGCCAAATTGCATTATCTCTTATAGTTTCCGAGATATGGACTATCGATAATTTACACCTTAGGCTCTGCTTCTAACTTGGGCCCAAATTGTAAAATGGTCTTACCTATTGGCGATTTCGTTCCAATTCACATTCCAAGTAATATTCGGCATGCTAATTACATTGCCGGTTGCCAAATTGCATTATCTCTTATAGTTTCCGAGATATGGACTATCGATAATTTACACCTCAGGCTCTGCTTCTAACTTGGGCCCAAATTGTAAAATCGTCTTATCTATTGGCGATTTCGTTCCAATTCACATTCCAAGTAATATTCGGCATGCTAATTACATTGCCGGTTGCCAAATTGCATTATCTCTTATAGTTTCCGAGATATGGACTATCGGTAATTTACACCTTAGGCTCTGCTTCTAACTTGGGCCCAAATTGTAAAATGGTCTTAGCTATTGGCGATTTCGTTCCAATTCACATTCCAAGTAATATTCGGCATGCTAATTACATTGCCGGTTGCCAAATTGCATTATCTCTTATAGTTTCCGAGATATGGACTATCGATAATTTACACCTTAGGCTCTGCTTCTAACTTGGGCCCAAATTGTAAAATGGTCTTATCTATTGGCGATTTCGTTCCAATTCATATTCCAAGTAATATTCTGCATGCTAATTACATTGCCGGTTGCCAAATTGCATTATCTCTTATAGTTTCCGAGATATGGACTATCGATAATTTACATCTTAGGCTCTGCTTCTAACTTGGGCCCAAATTGTAAAATGGTCTTATCTATTGGCGATTTCGTTCCAATTCACTTTCCAAGTAATATTCGGCATGCTAATTACATTGCCGGTTGCCAAATTGCATTATCTCTTATAGTTTCCGAGATATGGACTATCGATAATTTACACCTTAGGCTCTGCTTCTAACTTGGGCCCAAATTGTAAAATGGTCTTATCTATTGGCGATTTCGTTCCAATTCACATTCCAAGTAATATTCGGCATGCAAATTACATTGCCGGTTGCCAAATTGCATTATCTCTTATAGTTTCCGAGATATGGACTATCGATAATTTACACCTTAGGCTCTGCTTCTAACTTGGGCCCAAATTGTAAAATGGTCTTATCTATTGGAGATTTCGTTCCAATTCACATACCAAGTAATATTCGGCATGCTAATTACATTGCCGGTTGCCAAATTGCATTATCTCTTATAGTTTCCGAGATATGGACTATCGATAATTTACACCTTAGGCTCTGCTTCTAACTTAGCCCAAATTGTAAAATCGTCTTATCTATTGGCGATTTCGTTCCAATTCACATTCCAAGTAATATTCAGCATGCTAATTACATTGCCGGTTGCCAAATTGCATTATCTCTTATAGTTTCCGAGATATGGACTATCGATAATTTACACCTTAGGCTCTGCTTCTAACTTGGGCCCAAATTGTAAAATGGTCTTATCTATTGGCGATTTCGTTCCAATTCACATTCCAAGTAATATCCGGCATGCTAATTACATTGCCGGTTGCCAAATTGAATTATCTCTTATAGTTTCCGAGATATGGACTATCGATAATTTACACCTTAGGCTCTGCTTCTAACTTGGGCCCAAATTGTAAAATCGTCTTATCTATTGGCGATTTCGTTCCAATTCACATTCCAAGTAATATTCGGCATGCTAATTACATTGCCGGTTGCCAAATTGCATTATCTCTTATAGTTTCCGAGATATGGACTATCGGTAATTTACACCTTAGGCTCTGCTTCTAACTTGGGCCCAAATTGTAAAATGGTCTTACCTATTGGCGATTTCGTTCCAATTCACATTCCAAGTAATATTCGGCATGCTAATTACATTGCCGGTTGCCAAATTGCATTATCTCTTATAGTTTCCGAGATATGGACTATCGATAATTTACACCTTAGGCTCTGCTTCTAACTTGGGCCCAAATTGTAAAATGGTCTTATCTATTGGCGATTACGTTCCAATTCACATTCCAAGTAATATTCGGCATGCTAATTACATTGCCGGTTGCCAAATTGCATTATCTCTTATAGTTTCCGAGATATGGACTATCGATAATTTATACCTTAGGCTCTGCTTCTAACTTGGGCCCAAATTGTAAAATGGTCTTCTCTATTGGCGATTTCGTTCCAATTCACATTCCAAGTAATATTCGGCATGCTAATTACATTGCCGGTTGCCAAATTGCATTATCTCTTATAGTTTCCGAGATATGGACTATCGATAATTTACACCTTAGGCTCTGTTTCTAACTTGGGCCCAAATTGTAAAATGGCCTTATCTATTGGCGATTTCGTTCCAATTCACATTCCAAGTAATATTCGGCATGCTAATTACATTGCCGGTTGCCAAATTGCATTATCTCTTATAGTTTCCGAGATATGGACTATCGATAATTTACACCTTAAGCTCTGCTTCTAACTTGGGCCCAAATTGTAAAATCGTCTTATCTATTGGCGATTTCGTTCCAATTCACATTCCAAGTAATATTCGGCATGCTAATTACATTGCCGGTTGCCAAATTGCATTATCTCTTATAGTTTCCGAGATATGGACTATCGGTAATTTACACCTTAGGCTCTGCTTCTAACTTGGGCCCAAATTCTAAAATGGTCTTACCTATTGGCGATTTCGTTCCAATTCACATTCCAAGTAATATTCGGCATGCTAATTACATTGCCGGTTGCCAAATTGCATTATCTCTTATAGTTTCCGAGATATGGACTATCGATAATTTACACCTTAGGCTCTGCTTCTAACTTGGGCCCAAATTGTAAAATGGTCTTATTTATTGGCGATTTCGTTCCAATTCACATTCCAAGTAATATTCGGCATGCTAATTACATTGCCGGTTGCCAAATTGCATTATCTCTTATAGTTTCCGAGATATGGACTATCGATAATTTACACCTTAGGCTCTGCTTCTAACTTGGGCCCAAATTGTAGAATGGTCTTATCTATTGGAGATTTCGTTCCAATTCACATTCCAAGTAATATTCGGCATGCTAATTACATTGCCGGTTGCCAAATTGAATTATCTCTTATAGTTTCCGAGATATGGACTATCGATAATTTACACCTTAGGCTCTGCTTCTAACTTAGCCCAAATTGTAAAATCGTCTTACCTATTGGCGATTTCGTTCCAATTCACATTCCAAGTAATATTCGGCATGCTAATTACATTGCCGGTTGCCAAATTGCATTATCTCTTATAGTTTCCGAGATATGGACTATCGATAATTTACACCTTAGGCTCTGCTTCTAACTTGGGCCCAAATTGTAAAATCGTCTTATCTATTGGCGATTTCGTTCCAATTCACATTCCAAGTAATATTCGGCATGCTAATTACATTGCCGGTTGCCAAATTGCATTATCTCTTATAGTTTCCGAGATATGGACTATCGGTAATTTACACCTTAGGCTCTGCTTCTAACTTGGGCCCAAATTGTAAAATGGTCTTAGCTATTGGCGATTTCGTTCCAATTCACATTCCAAGTAATATTCGGCATGCTAATTACATTGCCGGTTGCCAAATTGCATTATCTCTTATAGTTTCCGAGATATGGACTATCGGTAATTTACACCTTAGGCTCTGCTTCTAACTTGGGCCCAAATTGTAAAATGGTCTTATCTATTGGCGATTTCGTTCCAATTCATATTCCAAGTAATATTCGGCATGCTAATTACATTGCCGGTTGCCAAATTGCATTATCTCTTATAGTTTCCGAGATATGGACTATCGATTATTTACATCTTAGGCTCTGCTTCTAACTTGGGCCCAAATTGTAAAATGGTCTTATCTATTGGCGATTTCGTTCCAATTCACTCTCCAAGTAATATTCGGCATGCTAATTACATTGCCGGTTGCCAAATTGCATTATCTCTTATAGTTTCCGAGATATGGACTATCGATAATTTACACCTTAGGCTCTGCTTCTAACTTGGGCCCAAATTGTAAAATGGTCTTATCTATTGGCGATTTCGTTTCAATTCACATTCCAAGTAATATTCGGCATGCTAATTACATTGCCGGTTGCCAAATTGCATTATCTCTTATAGTTTCCGAGATATGGACTATCGATAATTTACACCTTAGGCTCTGCTTCTAACTTGGGCCCAAATTGTAAAATGGTCTTATCTATTGGAGATTTCGTTCCAATTCACATACCAAGTAATATTCGGCATGCTAATTACATTGCCGGTTGCCAAATTGCATTATCTCTTATAGTTTCCGAGATATGGACTATCGATAATTTACACCTTAGGCTCTGCTTCTAACTTAGCCCAAATTGTAAAATCGTCTTATCT
This sequence comes from Rhynchophorus ferrugineus, assembly GCF_030347505.1. Lineage (NCBI taxonomy): Eukaryota > Metazoa > Arthropoda > Insecta > Coleoptera > Curculionidae > Rhynchophorus > Rhynchophorus ferrugineus. The sequence goes on along the minus strand of NW_027472783.1, from coordinate 180,036 downwards.
ATTGGCGATTTCGTTCCAATTCACATTCCAAGTAATATTCAGCATGCTAATTACATTGCCGGTTGCCAAATTGCATTATCTCTTATAGTTTCCGAGATATGGACTATCGATAATTTACACCTTAGGCTCTGCTTCTAACTTGGGCCCAAATTGTAAAATGGTCTTATCTATTGGCGATTTCGTTCCAATTCACATTCCAAGTAATATCCGGCATGCTAATTACATTGCCGGTTGCCAAATTGAATTATCTCTTATAGTTTCCGAGATATGGACTATCGATAATTTACACCTTAGGCTCTGCTTCTAACTTGGGCCCAAATTGTAAAATCGTCTTATCTATTGGCGATTTCGTTCCAATTCACATTCCAAGTAATATTCGGCATGCTAATTACATTGCCGGTTGCCAAATTGCATTATCTCTTATAGTTTCCGAGATATGGACTATCGGTAATTTACACCTTAGGCTCTGCTTCTAACTTGGGCCCAAATTGTAAAATGGTCTTACCTATTGGCGATTTCGTTCCAATTCACATTCCAAGTAATATTCGGCATGCTAATTACATTGCCGGTTGCCAAATTGCATTATCTCTTATAGTTTCCGAGATATGGACTATCGATAATTTACACCTTAGGCTCTGCTTCTAACTTGGGCCCAAATTGTAAAATGGTCTTATCTATTGGCGATTACGTTCCAATTCACATTCCAAGTAATATTCGGCATGCTAATTACATTGCCGGTTGCCAAATTGCATTATCTCTTATAGTTTCCGAGATATGGACTATCGATAATTTATACCTTAGGCTCTGCTTCTAACTTGGGCCCAAATTGTAAAATGGTCTTCTCTATTGGCGATTTCGTTCCAATTCACATTCCAAGTAATATTCGGCATGCTAATTACATTGCCGGTTGCCAAATTGCATTATCTCTTATAGTTTCCGAGATATGGACTATCGATAATTTACACCTTAGGTTCTGCTTCTAACTTGGGCCCAAATTGTAAAATGGCCTTATCTATTGGCGATTTCGTTCCAATTCACTTTCCAAGTAATATTCGGCATGCTAATTACATTGCCGGTTGCCAAATTGCATTATCTCTTATAGTTTCCGAGATATGGACTATCGATAATTTACACCTTAGGCTCTGCTTCTAACTTTGGCCCAAATTGTAAAATGGTCTTATCTATTGGCGATTTCGTTCCAATTCACACTCCAAGTAATATTCGGCATGCTAATTACATTGCCGGTTGCCAAATTGCATTATCTCTTATAGTTTCCGAGATATGGACTATCGATAATTTACACCTTAGGCTCTGTTTCTAACTTGGGCCCAAATTGTAAAATGCTCTCATCTATTGGCGATTTCGTTCCAATTCACATTCCAAGTAATATTCGGCATGCTAATTACATTGCCGGTTGCCAATTGCATTATCTCTTATAGTTTCCGAGATATGGACTATCGATAATTTACACCTTAGGCTCTGCTTCTAACTTGGGCCCAAATTGTAAAATCGTCTTATCTATTGGCGATTTCGTTCCAATTCACATTAAAAGTAATATTCGGCATACTAATTACATTGCCGGTTGCCAAATTGCATTATCTCTTATAGTTTCCGAGATATGGACTATCGGTAATTTACACCTTAGGCTCTGCTTCTAACTTGGGCCCAAATTGTAAAATGGTCTTACCTATTGGCGATTTCGTTCCAATTCACATTCCAAGTAATATTCGGCATGCTAATTACATTGCCGGTTGCCAAATTGCATTATCTCTTATAGTTTCCGAGATATGGACTATCGATAATTTACACCTCAGGCTCTGCTTCTAACTTGGGCCCAAATTGTAAAATCGTCTTATCTATTGGCGATTTCGTTCCAATTCACATTCCAAGTAATATTCGGCATGCTAATTACATTGCCGGTTGCCAAATTGCATTATCTCTTATAGTTTCCGAGATATGGACTATCGGTAATTTACACCTTAGGCTCTGCTTCTAACTTGGGCCCAAATTGTAAAATGGTCTTATCTATTGGCGATTTCGTTCCAATTCACTCTCCAAGTAATATTCGGCATGCTAATTACATTGCCGGTTGCCAAATTGCATTATCTCTTATAGTTTCCGAGATATGGACTATCGATAATTTACACCTTAGGCTCTGCTTCTAACTTGGGCCCAAATTGTAAAATGGTCTTATCTATTGGCGATTTCGTTCCAATTCACTCTCCAAGTAATATTCGGCATGCTAATTACATTGCCGGTTGCCAAATTGCATTATCTCTTATAGTTTCCGAGATATGGACTATCGATAATTTACACCTTAGGCTCTGCTTCTAACTTGGGCCCAAATTGTAAAATGGTCTTATCTATTGGCGATTTCGTTTCAATTCACATTCCAAGTAATATTCGGCATGCTAATTACATTGCCGGTTGCCAAATTGCATTATCTCTTATAGTTTCCGAGATATGGACTATCGATAATTTACACCTTAGGTTCTGCTTCTAACTTGGGCCCAAATTGTAAAATGGCCTTATCTATTGGCGATTTCGTTCCAATTCACTTTCCAAGTAATATTCGGCATGCTAATTACATTGCCGGTTGCCAAATTGCATTATCTCTTATAGTTTCCGAGATATGGACTATCGATAATTTACACCTTAGGTTCTGCTTCTAACTTGGGCCCAAATTGTAAAATGGCCTTATCTATTGGCGATTTCGTTCCAATTCACATTCCAAGTAATATTCGGCATGCTAATTACATTGCCGGTTGCCAAATTGCATTATCTCTTATAGTTTCCGAGATATGGACTATCGATAATTTACACCTCAGGCTCTGCTTCTAACTTGGGCCCAAATTGTAAAATCGTCTTATCTATTGGCGATTTCGTTCCAATTCACATTCCAAGTAATATTCGGCATGCTAATTACATTGCCGGTTGCCAAATTGCATTATCTCTTATAGTTTCCGAGATATGGACTATCGGTAATTTACACCTTAGGCTCTGCTTCTAACTTGGGCCCAAATTGTAAAATGGTCTTAGCTATTGGCGATTTCGTTCCAATTCACATTCCAAGTAATATTCGGCATGCTAATTACATTGCCGGTTGCCAAATTGCATTATCTCTTATAGTTTCCGAGATATGGACTATCGATAATTTACACCTTAGGCTCTGCTTCTAACTTGGGCCCAAATTGTAAAATGGTCTTATCTATTGGCGATTTCGTTCCAATTCATATTCCAAGTAATATTCGGCATGCTAATTACATTGCCGGTTGCCAAATTGCATTATCTCTTATAGTTTCCGAGATATGGACTATCGATAATTTACATCTTAGGCTCTGCTTCTAACTTGGGCCCAAATTGTAAAATGGTCTTATCTATTGGCGATTTCGTTCCAATTCACTTTCCAAGTAATATTCGGCATGCTAATTACATTGCCGGTTGCCAAATTGCATTATCTCTTATAGTTTCCGAGATATGGACTATCGATAATTTACACCTTAGGCTCTGCTTCTAACTTGGGCCCAAATTGTAAAATGGTCTTATCTATTGGAGATTTCGTTCCAATTCACATACCAAGTAATATTCGGCATGCTAATTACATTGCCGGTTGCCAAATTGCATTATCTCTTATAGTTTCCGAGATATGGACTATCGATAATTTACACCTTAGGCTCTGCTTCTAACTTAGCCCAAATTGTAAAATCGTCTTATCTATTGGCGATTTCGTTCCAATTCACATTCCAAGTAATATTCAGCATGCTAATTACATTGCCGGTTGCCAAATTGCATTATCTCTTATAGTTTCCGAGATATGGACTATCGATAATTTACACCTTAGGCTCTGCTTCTAACTTGGGCCCAAATTGTAAAATGGTCTTATCTATTGGCGATTTCGTTCCAATTCACATTCCAAGTAATATCCGGCATGCTAATTACATTGCCGGTTGCCAAATTGAATTATCTCTTATAGTTTCCGAGATATGGACTATCGATAATTTACACCTTAGGCTCTGCTTCTAACTTGGGCCCAAATTGTAAAATCGTCTTATCTATTGGCGATTTCGTTCCAATTCACATTCCAAGTAATATTCGGCATGCTAATTACATTGCCGGTTGCCAAATTGCATTATCTCTTATAGTTTCCGAGATATGGACTATCGGTAATTTACACCTTAGGCTCTGCTTCTAACTTGGGCCCAAATTGTAAAATGGTCTTACCTATTGGCGATTTCGTTCCAATTCACATTCCAAGTAATATTCGGCATGCTAATTACATTGCCGGTTGCCAAATTGCATTATCTCTTATAGTTTCCGAGATATGGACTATCGATAATTTACACCTTAGGCTCTGCTTCTAACTTGGGCCCAAATTGTAAAATGGTCTTATCTATTGGCGATTACGTTCCAATTCACATTCCAAGTAATATTCGGCATGCTAATTACATTGCCGGTTGCCAAATTGCATTATCTCTTATAGTTTCCGAGATATGGACTATCGATAATTTATACCTTAGGCTCTGCTTCTAACTTGGGCCCAAATTGTAAAATGGTCTTCTCTATTGGCGATTTCGTTCCAATTCACATTCCAAGTAATATTCGGCATGCTAATTACATTGCCGGTTGCCAAATTGCATTATCTCTTATAGTTTCCGAGATATGGACTATCGATAATTTACACCTTAGGTTCTGCTTCTAACTTGGGCCCAAATTGTAAAATGGCCTTATCTATTGGCGATTTCGTTCCAATTCACTTTCCAAGTAGTATTCGGCATGCTAATTACATTGCCGGTTGCCAAATTGCATTATCTCTTATAGTTTCCGAGATATGGACTATCGATAATTTACACCTTAGGCTCTGCTTCTAACTTGGGCCCAAATTGTAAAATGGTCTTACCTATTGGCGATTTCGTTCCAATTCACATTCCAAGTAATATTCGGCATGCTAATTACATTGCCGGTTGCCAAATTGCATTATCTCTTATAGTTTCCGAGATATGGACTATCGATAATTTACACCTCAGGCTCTGCTTCTAACTTGGGCCCAAATTGTAAAATCGTCTTATCTATTGGCGATTTCGTTCCAATTCACATTCCAAGTAATATTCGGCATGCTAATTACATTGCCGGTTGCCAAATTGCATTATCTCTTATAGTTTCCGAGATATGGACTATCGATAATTTATACCTTAGGCTCTGCTTCTAACTTGGGCCCAAATTGTAAAATGGTCTTCTCTATTGGCGATTTCGTTCCAATTCACATTCCAAGTAATATTCGGCATGCTAATTACATTGCCGGTTGCCAAATTGCATTATCTCTTATAGTTTCCGAGATATGGACTATCGATAATTTACACCTTAGGTTCTGCTTCTAACTTGGGCCCAAATTGTAAAATGGCCTTATCTATTGGCGATTTCGTTCCAATTCACTTTCCAAGTAGTATTCGGCATGCTAATTACATTGCCGGTTGCCAAATTGCATTATCTCTTATAGTTTCCGAGATATGGACTATCGATAATTTACACCTTAGGCTCTGCTTCTAACTTGGGCCCAAATTGTAAAATGGTCTTACCTATTGGCGATTTCGTTCCAATTCACATTCCAAGTAATATTCGGCATGCTAATTACATTGCCGGTTGCCAAATTGCATTATCTCTTATAGTTTCCGAGATATGGACTATCGATAATTTACACCTCAGGCTCTGCTTCTAACTTGGGCCCAAATTGTAAAATCGTCTTATCTATTGGCGATTTCGTTCCAATTCACATTCCAAGTAATATTCGGCATGCTAATTACATTGCCGGTTGCCAAATTGCATTATCTCTTATAGTTTCCGAGATATGGACTATCGGTAATTTACACCTTAGGCTCTGCTTCTAACTTGGGCCCAAATTGTAAAATGGTCTTAGCTATTGGCGATTTCGTTCCAATTCACATTCCAAGTAATATTCGGCATGCTAATTACATTGCCGGTTGCCAAATTGCATTATCTCTTATAGTTTCCGAGATATGGACTATCGATAATTTACACCTTAGGCTCTGCTTCTAACTTGGGCCCAAATTGTAAAATGGTCTTATCTATTGGCGATTTCGTTCCAATTCATATTCCAAGTAATATTCGGCATGCTAATTACATTGCCGGTTGCCAAATTGCATTATCTCTTATAGTTTCCGAGATATGGACTATCGATAATTTACATCTTAGGCTCTGCTTCTAACTTGGGCCCAAATTGTAAAATGGTCTTATCTATTGGCGATTTCGTTCCAATTCACTTTCCAAGTAATATTCGGCATGCTAATTACATTGCCGGTTGCCAAATTGCATTATCTCTTATAGTTTCCGAGATATGGACTATCGATAATTTACACCTTAGGCTCTGCTTCTAACTTGGGCCCAAATTGTAAAATGGTCTTATCTATTGGAGATTTCGTTCCAATTCACATACCAAGTAATATTCGGCATGCTAATTACATTGCCGGTTGCCAAATTGCATTATCTCTTATAGTTTCCGAGATATGGACTATCGATAATTTACACCTTAGGCTCTGCTTCTAACTTAGCCCAAATTGTAAAATCGTCTTATCTATTGGCGATTTCGTTCCAATTCACATTCCAAGTAATATTCAGCATGCTAATTACATTGCCGGTTGCCAAATTGCATTATCTCTTATAGTTTCCGAGATATGGACTATCGATAATTTACACCTTAGGCTCTGCTTCTAACTTGGGCCCAAATTGTAAAATGGTCTTATCTATTGGCGATTTCGTTCCAATTCACATTCCAAGTAATATCCGGCATGCTAATTACATTGCCGGTTGCCAAATTGAATTATCTCTTATAGTTTCCGAGATATGGACTATCGATAATTTACACCTTAGGCTCTGCTTCTAACTTGGGCCCAAATTGTAAAATCGTCTTATCTATTGGCGATTTCGTTCCAATTCACATTCCAAGTAATATTCGGCATGCTAATTACATTGCCGGTTGCCAAATTGCATTATCTCTTATAGTTTCCGAGATATGGACTATCGGTAATTTACACCTTAGGCTCTGCTTCTAACTTGGGCCCAAATTGTAAAATGGTCTTACCTATTGGCGATTTCGTTCCAATTCACATTCCAAGTAATATTCGGCATGCTAATTACATTGCCGGTTGCCAAATTGCATTATCTCTTATAGTTTCCGAGATATGGACTATCGATAATTTACACCTTAGGCTCTGCTTCTAACTTGGGCCCAAATTGTAAAATGGTCTTATCTATTGGCGATTACGTTCCAATTCACATTCCAAGTAATATTCGGCATGCTAATTACATTGCCGGTTGCCAAATTGCATTATCTCTTATAGTTTCCGAGATATGGACTATCGATAATTTATACCTTAGGCTCTGCTTCTAACTTGGGCCCAAATTGTAAAATGGTCTTCTCTATTGGCGATTTCGTTCCAATTCACATTCCAAGTAATATTCGGCATGCTAATTACATTGCCGGTTGCCAAATTGCATTATCTCTTATAGTTTCCGAGATATGGACTATCGATAATTTACACCTTAGGTTCTGCTTCTAACTTGGGCCCAAATTGTAAAATGGCCTTATCTATTGGCGATTTCGTTCCAATTCACTTTCCAAGTAATATTCGGCATGCTAATTACATTGCCGGTTGCCAAATTGCATTATCTCTTATAGTTTCCGAGATATGGACTATCGATAATTTACACCTTAGGCTCTGCTTCTAACTTTGGCCCAAATTGTAAAATGGTCTTATCTATTGGCGATTTCGTTCCAATTCACACTCCAAGTAATATTCGGCATGCTAATTACATTGCCGGTTGCCAAATTGCATTATCTCTTATAGTTTCCGAGATATGGACTATCGATAATTTACACCTTAGGCTCTGTTTCTAACTTGGGCCCAAATTGTAAAATGCTCTCATCTATTGGCGATTTCGTTCCAATTCACATTCCAAGTAATATTCGGCATGCTAATTACATTGCCGGTTGCCAATTGCATTATCTCTTATAGTTTCCGAGATATGGACTATCGATAATTTACACCTTAGGCTCTGCTTCTAACTTGGGCCCAAATTGTAAAATCGTCTTATCTATTGGCGATTTCGTTCCAATTCACATTAAAAGTAATATTCGGCATACTAATTACATTGCCGGTTGCCAAATTGCATTATCTCTTATAGTTTCCGAGATATGGACTATCGGTAATTTACACCTTAGGCTCTGCTTCTAACTTGGGCCCAAATTGTAAAATGGTCTTACCTATTGGCGATTTCGTTCCAATTCACATTCCAAGTAATATTCGGCATGCTAATTACATTGCCGGTTGCCAAATTGCATTATCTCTTATAGTTTCCGAGATATGGACTATCGATAATTTACACCTTAGGCTCTTCTTCTAACTTAGCCCAAATTGTAAAATCGTCTTATCTATTGGCGATTTCGTTCCAATTCACATTCCAAGTAATATTCGGCATGCTAATTACATTGCCGGTTGCCAAATTGCATTATCTCTTATAGTTTCCGAGATATGGACTATCGATAATTTACACCTTAGGCTCTGCTTCTAACTTGGGCCCAAATTGTAAAATGGTCTTATCTATTGGCGATTTCGTTCCAATTCACATTCCAAGTAATATCCGGCATGCTAATTACATTGCCGGTTGCCAAATTGAATTATCTCTTATAGTTTCCGAGATATGGACTATCGATAATTTACACCTTAGGCTCTGCTTCTAACTTGGGCCCAAATTGTAAAATCGTCTTATCTATTGGCGATTTCGTTCCAATTCACATTCCAAGTAATATTCGGCATGCTAATTACATTGCCGGTTGCCAAATTGCATTATCTCTTATAGTTTCCGAGATATGGACTATCGGTAATTTACACCTTAGGCTCTGCTTCTAACTTGGGCTCAAATTGTAAAATGGTCTTACCTATTGGCGATTTCGTTCCAATTCACATTCCAAGTAATATTCGGCATGCTAATTACATTGCCGGTTGCCAAATTGCATTATCTCTTATAGTTTCCGAGATATGGACTATCGATAATTTACACCTTAGGCTCTGCTTCTAACTTGGGCCCAAATTGTAAAATGGTCTTATCTATTGGCGATTACGTTCCAATTCACACTCCAAGTAATATTCGGCATGCTAATTACATTGCCTGTTGCCAAATTGCATTATCTCTTATAGTTTCCGAGATATGGACTATCGATAATTTATACCTTAGGCTCTGCTTCTAACTTGGGCCCAAATTGTAAAATGGTCTTCTCTATTGGCGATTTCGTTCCAATTCACATTCCAAGTAATATTCGGCATGCTAATTACATTGCCGGTTGCCAAATTGCATTATCTCTTATAGTTTCCGAGATATGGACTATCGATAATTTACACCTTAGGCTCTGTTTCTAACTTGGGCCCAAATTGTAAAATGGTCTTATCTATTGGCGATTTCGTTCCAATTCACATTCCAAGTAATATTCGGCATGCTAATTACATTGCCGGTTGCCAAATTGCATTATCTCTTATAGTTTGCGAGATATGGACTATCGATAATTTACACCTTAGGCTCTGCTTCTAACTTGGGCCCAAATTGTAAAATCGTCTTATCTATTGGCGATTTCGTTCCAATTCACATTCCAAGTAATATTCGGCATGCTAATTACATTGCCGGTTGCCAAATTGCATTATCTCTTATAGTTTCCGAGATATGGACTATCGGTAATTTACACCTTAGGCTCTGCTTCTAACTTGGGCCCAAATTGTAAAATGGTCTTACCTATTGGCGATTTCGTTCCAATTCACATTCCAAGTAATATTCGGCATGCTAATTACATTGCCGGTTGCCAAATTGCATTATCTCTTATAGTTTCCGAGATATGGACTATCGATAATTTACACCTTAGGCTCTGCTTCTAACTTGGGCCCAAATTGTAAAATGGTCTTATCTATTGGCGATTTCGTTCCAATTCACTTTCCAAGTAATATTCGGCATGCTAATTACATTGCCGGTTGCCAAATTGCATTATCTCTTATAGTTTCCGAGATATGGACTATCGATAATTTACACCTTAGGCTCTGCTTCTAACTTGGGCCCAAATTGTAAAATGGTCTTATCTATTGGCGATTTCGTTCCAATTCACTTTCCAAGTAATATTCGGCATGCTAATTACATTGCCGGTTGCCAAATTGCATTATCTCTTATAGTTTCCGAGATATGGACTATCGATAATTTACACCTTAGGCTCTGCTTCTAACTTGGGCCCAAATTGTAAAATGGTCTTATCTATTGGCGATTTCGTTCCAATTCACATTCCAAGTAATATTCGGCATGCTAATTACATTGCCGGTTGCCAAATTGCATTATCTCTTATAGTTTCCGAGATATGGACTATCGATAATTTACACCTTAGGCTCTGCTTCTAACTTGGGCCCAAATTGTAAAATGGTCTTATCTATTGGAGATTTCGTTCCAATTCACATTCCAAGTAATATTCGGCATGCTAATTACATTGCCGGTTGCCAAATTGCATTATCTCTTATAGTTTCCGAGATATGGACTATCGATAATTTACACCTTAGGCTCTGCTTCTAACTTAGCCCAAATTGTAAAATCGTCTTATCTATTGGCGATTTCGTTCCAATTCACATTCCAAGTAATATTCGGCATGCTAATTACATTGCCGGTTGCCAAATTGCATTATCTCTTATAGTTTCCGAGATATGGACTATCGATAATTTACATCTTAGGCTCTGCTTCTAACTTGGGCCCAAATTGTAAAATGGTCTTATCTATTGGCGATTTCGTTCCAATTCACATTCCAAGTAATATTCGGCATGCTAATTACATTGCCGGTTGCCAAATTGCATTATCCCTTATAGTTTCCGAGATATGGACTATCGATAATTTACACCTTAGGCTATGCTTCTAACTTGGGCCCAAATTGTATAATGGTCTTATCTATTGCCGATTTCGTTCCAATTCACATTCCAAGTAATATTCGGCATGCTAATTACATTGCCGGTTGCCAAATTGCATTATCTCTTATAGTTTCCGAGATATGGACTATCGATAATTTACACCTTAGGCTCTGCTTCTAACTTGGGCCCAAATTGTAAAATGGTCTTATCTATTGGAGATTTCATTCCAATTCACATTCCAAGTAATATTCGGCATGCTAATTACATTGCCGGTTGCCAAATTGCAATATCTCTTATAGTTTCCGAGGTTTTATCTATTGGCGATTTCGTTCCAATTCACAATCCAAGTAGTATTCGGCATGCTAATTACATTGCCGGTTGCCAAATTGCATTATCTCTTATAGTTTCCGAGATATGGACTATCGATAATTTACACCTTAGGCTCTGCTTCTAACTTGGGCCCAAATTGTAAAATGGTCTTACCTATTGGCGATTTCGTTCCAATTCACATTCCAAGTAATATTCGGCATGCTAATTACATTGCCGGTTGCCAAATTGCATTATCTCTTATAGTTTCCGAGATATGGACTATCGATAATTTACACCTCAGGCTCTGCTTCTAACTTGGGCCCAAATTGTAAAATCGTCTTATCTATTGGCGATTTCGTTCCAATTCACATTCCAAGTAATATTCGGCATGCTAATTACATTGCCGGTTGCCAAATTGCATTATCTCTTATAGTTTCCGAGATATGGACTATCGGTAATTTACACCTTAGGCTCTGCTTCTAACTTGGGCCCAAATTGTAAAATGGTCTTAGCTATTGGCGATTTCGTTCCAATTCACATTCCAAGTAATATTCGGCATGCTAATTACATTGCCGGTTGCCAAATTGCATTATCTCTTATAGTTTCCGAGATATGGACTATCGATAATTTACACCTTAGGCTCTGCTTCTAACTTGGGCCCAAATTGTAAAATGGTCTTATCTATTGGCGATTTCGTTCCAATTCATATTCCAAGTAATATTCGGCATGCTAATTACATTGCCGGTTGCCAAATTGCATTATCTCTTATAGTTTCCGAGATATGGACTATCGATAATTTACATCTTAGGCTCTGCTTCTAACTTGGGCCCAAATTGTAAAATGGTCTTATCTATTGGCGATTTCGTTCCAATTCACTTTCCAAGTAATATTCGGCATGCTAATTACATTGCCGGTTGCCAAATTGCATTATCTCTTATAGTTTCCGAGATATGGACTATCGATAATTTACACCTTAGGCTCTGCTTCTAACTTGGGCCCAAATTGTAAAATGGTCTTATCTATTGGCGATTTCGTTCCAATTCACATTCCAAGTAATATTCGGCATGCTAATTACATTGCCGGTTGCCAAATTGCATTATCTCTTATAGTTTCCGAGATATGGACTATCGATAATTTACACCTTAGGCTCTGCTTCTAACTTGGGCCCAAATTGTAAAATGGTCTTATCTATTGGAGATTTCGTTCCAATTCACATACCAAGTAATATTCGGCATGCTAATTACATTGCCGGTTGCCAAATTGCATTATCTCTTATAGTTTCCGAGATATGGACTATCGATAATTTACACCTTAGGCTCTGCTTCTAACTTAGCCCAAATTGTAAAATCGTCTTATCTATTGGCGATTTCGTTCCAATTCACATTCCAAGTAATATTCAGCATGCTAATTACATTGCCGGTTGCCAAATTGCATTATCTCTTATAGTTTCCGAGATATGGACTATCGATAATTTACACCTTAGGCTCTGCTTCTAACTTGGGCCCAAATTGTAAAATGGTCTTATCTATTGGCGATTTCGTTCCAATTCACATTCCAAGAAATATCCGGCATGCTAATTACATTGCCGGTTGCCAAATTGAATTATCTCTTATAGTTTCCGAGATATGGACTATCGATAATTTACACCTTAGGCTCTGCTTCTAACTTGGGCCCAAATTGTAAAATCGTCTTATCTATTGGCGATTTCGTTCCAATTCACATTCCAAGTAATATTCGGCATGCTAATTACATTGCCGGTTGCCAAATTGCATTATCTCTTATAGTTTCCGAGATATGGACTATCGGTAATTTACACCTTAGGCTCTGCTTCTAACTTGGGCCCAAATTGTAAAATGGTCTTACCTATTGGCGATTTCGTTCCAATTCACATTCCAAGTAATATTCGGCATGCTAATTACATTGCCGGTTGCCAAATTGCATTATCTCTTATAGTTTCCGAGATATGGACTATCGATAATTTACACCTTAGGCTCTGCTTCTAACTTGGGCCCAAATTGTAAAATGGTCTTATCTATTGGCGATTACGTTCCAATTCACATTCCAAGTAATATTCGGCATGCTAATTACATTGCCGGTTGCCAAATTGCATTATCTCTTATAGTTTCCGAGATATGGACTATCGATAATTTATACCTTAGGCTCTGCTTCTAACTTGGGCCCAAATTGTAAAATGGTCTTCTCTATTGGCGATTTCGTTCCAATTCACATTCCAAGTAATATTCGGCATGCTAATTACATTGCCGGTTGCCAAATTGCATTATCTCTTATAGTTTCCGAGATATGGACTATCGATAATTTACACCTTAGGCTCTGTTTCTAACTTGGGCCCAAATTGTAAAATGGCCTTATCTATTGGCGATTTCGTTCCAATTCACATTCCAAGTAATATTCGGCATGCTAATTACATTGCCGGTTGCCAAATTGCATTATCTCTTATAGTTTCCGAGATATGGACTATCGGTAATTTACACCTTAGGCTCTGCTTCTAACTTGGGCCCAAATTCTAAAATGGTCTTACCTATTGGCGATTTCGTTCCAATTCACATTCCAAGTAATATTCGGCATGCTAATTACATTGCCGGTTGCCAAATTGCATTATCTCTTATAGTTTCCGAGATATGGACTATCGATAATTTACACCTTAGGCTCTGCTTCTAACTTGGGCCCAAATTGTAAAATGGTCTTATCTATTGGCGATTTCGTTCCAATTCACATTCCAAGTAATATTCGGCATGCTAATTACATTGCCGGTTGCCAAATTGCATTATCTCTTATAGTTTCCGAGATATGGACTATCGATAATTTACACCTTAGGCTCTGCTTCTAACTTGGGCCCAAATTGTAGAATGGTCTTATCTATTGGAGATTTCGTTCCAATTCACATTCCAAGTAATATTCGGCATGCTAATTACATTGCCGGTTGCCAAATTGAATTATCTCTTATAGTTTCCGAGATATGGACTATCGATAATTTACACCTTAGGCTCTGCTTCTAACTTAGCCCAAATTGTAAAATCGTCTTACCTATTGGCGATTTCGTTCCAATTCACATTCCAAGTAATATTCGGCATGCTAATTACATTGCCGGTTGCCAAATTGCATTATCTCTTATAGTTTCCGAGATATGGACTATCGATAATTTACACCTTAGGCTCTGCTTCTAACTTGGGCCCAAATTGTAAAATCGTCTTATCTATTGGCGATTTCGTTCCAATTCACATTCCAAGTAATATTCGGCATGCTAATTACATTGCCGGTTGCCAAATTGCATTATCTCTTATAGTTTCCGAGATATGGACTATCGGTAATTTACACCTTAGGCTCTGCTTCTAACTTGGGCCCAAATTGTAAAATGGTCTTAGCTATTGGCGATTTCGTTCCAATTCACATTCCAAGTAATATTCGGCATGCTAATTACATTGCCGGTTGCCAAATTGCATTATCTCTTATAGTTTCCGAGATATGGACTATCGGTAATTTACACCTTAGGCTCTGCTTCTAACTTGGGCCCAAATTGTAAAATGGTCTTATCTATTGGCGATTTCGTTCCAATTCATATTCCAAGTAATATTCGGCATGCTAATTACATTGCCGGTTGCCAAATTGCATTATCTCTTATAGTTTCCGAGATATGGACTATCGATTATTTACATCTTAGGCTCTGCTTCTAACTTGGGCCCAAATTGTAAAATGGTCTTATCTATTGGCGATTTCGTTCCAATTCACTCTCCAAGTAATATTCGGCATGCTAATTACATTGCCGGTTGCCAAATTGCATTATCTCTTATAGTTTCCGAGATATGGACTATCGATAATTTACACCTTAGGCTCTGCTTCTAACTTGGGCCCAAATTGTAAAATGGTCTTATCTATTGGCGATTTCGTTTCAATTCACATTCCAAGTAATATTCGGCATGCTAATTACATTGCCGGTTGCCAAATTGCATTATCTCTTATAGTTTCCGAGATATGGACTATCGATAATTTACACCTTAGGCTCTGCTTTTAACTTGGGCCCAAATTGTAAAATGGTCTTATCTATTGGAGATTTCGTTCCAATTCACATACCAAGTAATATTCGGCATGCTAATTACATTGCCGGTTGCCAAATTGCATTATCTCTTATAGTTTCCGAGATATGGACTATCGATAATTTACACCTTAGGCTCTGCTTCTAACTTAGCCCAAATTGTAAAATCGTCTTATCTATTGGCGATTTCGTTCCAATTCACATTCCAAGTAATATTCAGCATGCTAATTACATTGCCGGTTGCCAAATTGCATTATCTCTTATAGTTTCCGAGATATGGACTATCGATAATTTACACCTTAGGCTCTGCTTCTAACTTGGGCCCAAATTGTAAAATGGTCTTATCTATTGGCGATTTCGTTCCAATTCACATTCCAAGTAATATCCGGCATGCTAATTACATTGCCGGTTGCCAAATTGAATTATCTCTTATAGTTTCCGAGATATGGACTATCGATAATTTACACCTTAGGCTCTGCTTCTAACTTGGGCCCAAATTGTAAAATCGTCTTATCTATTGGCGATTTCGTTCCAATTCACATTCCAAGTAATATTCGGCATGCTAATTACATTGCCGGTTGCCAAATTGCATTATCTCTTATAGTTTCCGAGATATGGACTATCGGTAATTTACACCTTAGGCTCTGCTTCTAACTTGGGCCCAAATTGTAAAATGGTCTTACCTATTGGCGATTTCGTTCCAATTCACATTCCAAGTAATATTCGGCATGCTAATTACATTGCCGGTTGCCAAATTGCATTATCTCTTATAGTTTCCGAGATATGGACTATCGATAATTTACACCTTAGGCTCTGCTTCTAACTTGGGCCCAAATTGTAAAATGGTCTTACCTATTGGCGATTACGTTCCAATTCACATTCCAAGTAATATTCGGCATGCTAATTACATTGCCGGTTGCCAAATTGCATTATCTCTTATAGTTTCCGAGATATGGACTATCGATAATTTATACCTTAGGCTCTGCTTCTAACTTGGGCCCAAATTGTAAAATGGTCTTCTCTATTGGCGATTTCGTTCCAATTCACATTCCAAGTAATATTCGGCATGCTAATTACATTGCCGGTTGCCAAATTGCATTATCTCTTATAGTTTCCGAGATATGGACTATCGATAATTTACACCTTAGGCTCTGTTTCTAACTTGGTCCCAAATTGTAAAATGGTCTTATCTATTGGCGATTTCGTTCCAATTCACATTCCAAGTAATATTCGGCATGCTAATTACATTGCCGGTTGCCAAATTGCATTATCTCTTATAGTTTCCGAGATATGGACTATCGATAATTTACACCTTAGGCTCTGCTTCTAACTTGGGCCCAAATTGTAAAATCGTCTTATCTATTGGCGATTTCGTTCCAATTCACATTCCAAGTAATATTCGGCATGCTAATTACATTGCCGGTTGCCAAATTGCATTATCTCTTATAGTTTCCGAGATATGGACTATCGGTAATTTACACCTTAGGCTCTGCTTCTAACTTGGGCCCAAATTCTAAAATGGTCTTACCTATTGGCGATTTCGTTCCAATTCACATTCCAAGTAATATTCGGCATGCTAATTACATTGCCGGTTGCCAAATTGCATTATCTCTTATAGTTTCCGAGATATGGACTATCGATAATTTACACCTTAGGCTCTGCTTCTAACTTGGGCCCAAATTGTAAAATGGTCTTATCTATTGGCGATTTCGTTCCAATTCACATTCCAAGTAATATTCGGCATGCTAATTACATTGCCGGTTGCCAAATTGCATTATCTCTTATAGTTTCCGAGATATGGACTATCGATAATTTACACCTTAGGCTCTGCTTCTAACTTGGGCCCAAATTGTAGAATGGTCTTATCTATTGGAGATTTCGTTCCAATTCACATTCCAAGTAATATTCGGCATGCTAATTACATTGCCGGTTGCCAAATTGAATTATCTCTTATAGTTTCCGAGATATGGACTATCGATAATTTACACCTTAGGCTCTGCTTCTAACTTAGCCCAAATTGTAAAATCGTCTTACCTATTGGCGATTTCGTTCCAATTCACATTCCAAGTAATATTCGGCATGCTAATTACATTGCCGGTTGCCAAATTGCATTATCTCTTATAGTTTCCGAGATATGGACTATCGATAATTTACACCTTAGGCTCTGCTTCTAACTTGGGCCCAAATTGTAAAATGGTCTTACCTATTGGCGATTTCGTTCCAATTCACATTGCAAGTAATATTCGGCATGCTAATTACATTGCCGGTTGCCAAATTGCATTATCTCTTATAGTTTCCGAGATATGGACTATCGATAATTTACACCTTAGGCTCTGCTTCTAACTTGGGCCCAAATTGTAAAATGGTCTTATCTATTGGCGATTTCGTTCCAATTCACATTCCAAGTAATATTCGGCATGCTAATTACATTGCCGGTTGCCAAATTGCATTATCTCTTATAGTTTCCGAGATATGGACTATCGATAATTTACACCTTAGGCTCTGCTTCTAACTTGGGCCCAAATTGTAAAATGGTCTTATCTATTGGCGATTTCGTTCCAATTCACATTCCAAGTAATATTCGGCATGCTAATTACATTGCCGGTTGCCAAATTGCATTATCTCTTATAGTTTCCGAGATATGGACTATCGATAATTTACACCTTAGGCTCTGCTTCTAACTTGGGCCCAAATAGGTTCGTCCATCGATCGATGGACGAACCTTCCAATTCACATTCCAAGTAATATTCGGCATGCTAATTACATTGCCGGTTGCCAAATTGCATTATCTCTTATAGTTTCCGAGATATGGACTATCGATAATTTATACCTTAGGCTCTGCTTCTAACTTGGGCCCAAATTGTAAAATGGTCTTCTCTATTGGCGATTTCGTTCCAATTCACATTCCAAGTAATATTCGGCATGCTAATTACATTGCCGGTTGCCAAATCGCATTATCTCTTATAGTTTCCGAGATATGGACTATCGATAATTTACACCTTAGGCTCTGTTTCTAACTTGGGCCCAAATTGTAAAATGGTCTTATCTATTGGCGATTTCGTTCTAATTCACATTCCAAGTAATATTCGGCATGCTAATTACATTGCCGGTTGCCAAATTGCATTATCTCTTATAGTTTCCGAGATATGGACTATCGATAATTTACACCTTAGGCTCTGCTTCTAACTTGGGCCCAAATTGTAAAATCGTCTTATCTATTGGCGATTTCGTTCCAATTCACATTCCAAGTAATATTCGGCATGCTAATTACATTGCCGGTTGCCAAATTACATTATCTCTTATAGTTTCCGAGATATGGACTATCAGTAATTTACACCTTAGGCTCTGCTTCTAACTTGGGCCCAAATTCTAAAATGGTCTTACCTATTGGCGATTTCGTTCCAATTCACATTCCAAGTAATATTCGGCATGCTAATTACATTGCCGGTTGCCAAATTGCATTATCTCTTATAGTTTCCGAGATATGGACTATCGATAATTTACACCTTAGGCTCTGCTTCTAACTTGGGCCCAAATTGTAAAATGGTCTTATCTATTGGCGATTTCGTTCCAATTCACATTCCAAGTAATATTCGGCATGCTAATTACATTGCCGGTTGCCAAATTGCATTATCTCTTATAGTTTCCGAGATATGGACTATCGATAATTTACACCTTAGGCTCTGCTTCTAACTTGGGCCCAAATTGTAAAATGGTCTTATCTATTGGAGATTTCGTTCCAATTCACATTCCAAGTAATATTCGGCATGCTAATTACATTGCCGGTTGCCAAATTGAATTATCTCTTATAGTTTCCGAGATATGGACTATCGATAATTTACACTTAGGCTCTGCTTCTAACTTAGCCCAAATTGTAAAATCGTCTTACCTATTGGCGATTTCGTTCCAATTCACATTCCAAGTAATATTCGGCATGCTAATTACATTGCCGGTTGCCAAATTGCATTATCTCTTATAGTTTCCGAGATATGGACTATCGATAATTTACACCTTAGGCTCTGCTTCTAACTTGGGCCCAAATTGTAAAATGGTCTTATCTATTGGCGATTACGTTCCAATTCACATTCCAAGTAATATTCGGCATGCTAATTACATTGCCGGTTGCCAAATTGCATTATCTCTTACAGTTTCCGAGATATGGACTATCGATAATTTATACCTTAGGCTCTGCTTCTAACTTGGGCCCAAATTGTAAAATGGTCTTCTCTATTGGCGATTTCGTTCCAATTCACATTCCAAGTAATATTCGGCATGCTAATTACATTGCCGGTTGCCAAATTGCATTATCTCTTATAGTTTCCGAGATATGGACTATCGATAATTTACACCTTAGGCTCTGTTTCTAACTTGGGCCCAAATTGTAAAATGGTCTTATCTATTGGCGATTTCGTTCCAATTCACATTCCAAGTAATATTCGGCATGCTAATTACATTGCCGGTTGCCAAATTGCATTATCTCTTATAGTTTCCGAGATATGGACTATCGATAATTTACACCTTAGGCTCTGCTTCTAACTTGGGCCCAAATTGTAAAATCGTCTTATCTATTGGCGATTTCGTTCCAATTCACATTCCAAGTAATATTCGGCATGCTAATTACATTGCCGGTTGCCAAATTGCATTATCTCTTATAGTTTCCGAGATATGGACTATCGGTAATTTACACCTTAGGCTCTGCTTCTAACTTGGGCCCAAATTGTAAAATGGTCTTACCTATTGGCGATTTCGTTCCAATTCACATTCCAAGTAATATTCGGCATGCTAATTATATTGCCGGTTGCCAAATTGCATTATCTCTTATAGTTTCCGAGATATGGACTATCGATAATTTACACCTTAGGCTCTGCTTCTAACTTGGGCCCAAATTGTAAAATGGTCTTATCTATTGGCGATTTCGTTCCAATTCACATTCCAAGTAATATTCGGCATGCTAATTACATTGCCGGTTGCCAAATTGCATTATCTCTTATAGTTTCCGAGATATGGACTATCGATAATTTACACCTTAGGCTCTGCTTCTAACTTGGGCCCAAATTGTAAAATGGTCTTATCTATTGGAGATTTCGTTCCAATTCACATTCCAAGTAATATTCGGCATGCTAATTACATTGCCGGTTGCCAAATTGAATTATCTCTTATAGTTTCCGAGATATGGACTATCGATAATTTACACCTTAGGCTCTGCTTCTAACTTAGCCCAAATTGTAAAATCGTCTTATCTATTGGCGATTTCGTTCCAATTCACATTCCAAGTAATATTCGGCATGCTAATTACATTGCCGGTAGCCAAATTGCATTATCTCTTATAGTTTCCGAGATATGGACTATCGATAATTTACACCTTAGGCTCTGCTTCTAACTTGGGCCCAAATTGTAAAATGGTCTTATCTATTGGCGATTTCGTTCCAATTCACATTCCAAGTAATATTCGGCATGCTAATTACATTGCCGGTTGCCAAATTGCATTATCTCTTATAGTTTCCGAGATATGGACTATCGATAATTTACACCTTAGGCTCTGCTTCTAACTTAGCCCAAATTGTAAAATCGTCTTATCTATTGGCGATTTCGTTCCAATTCACATTCCAAGTAATATTCGGCATGCTAATTACATTGCCGGTTGCCAAATTGCATTATCCCTTATAGTTTCCGAGATATGGACTATCGATAATTTGCACCTTAGGCTCTGCTTCTAACTTGGGCCCAAATTGTATAATGGTCTTATATATTGCCGATTTCGTTCCAATTCACATTCCAAGTAATATTCGGCATGCTAATTACATTGCCGGTTGCCAAATTGCATTATCTCTTATAGTTTCCGAGATATGGACTATCGATAATTTACACCTTAGGCTCTGCTTCTAACTTGGGCCCAAATTGTAAAATGGTCTTATCTATTGGAGATTTCATTCCAATTCACATTCCAAGTAATATTCGGCATGCTAATTACATTGCCGGTTGCCAAATTGCATTATCCCTTATAGTTTCCGAGATATGGACTATCGATAATTTGCACCTTAGGCTCTGCTTCTAACTTGGGCCCAAATTGTATAATGGTCTTATCTATTGCCGATTTCGTTCCAATTCACATTCCAAGTAATATTCGGCATGCTAATTACATTGCCGGTTGCCAAATTGCATTATCTCTTATAGTTTCCGAGATATGGACTATCGATAATTTACACCTTAGGCTCTGCTTCTAACTTGGGCCCAAGTTGTAAAATGGTCTTATCTATTGGCGATTTCGTTCCAATTCACATTCCAAGTAATATTCGGCATGCTAATTACATTGCCGGTTGCCAAATTGCATTATCCCTTATAGTTTCCGAGATATGGACTATCGATAATTTGCACCTTAGGCTCTGCTTCTAACTTGGGCCCAAATTGTATAATGGTCTTATCTATTGCCGATTTCGTTCCAATTCACATTCCAAGTAATATTCAGCATGCTAATTTCATTGCCGGTTGCCAAATTGCATTATCTCTTATAGTTTCCGAGATATGGACTATCGATAATTTACACCTTAGGCTCTGCTTCTAACTTGGGCCCAAATTGTAAAATGGTCTTATCTATTGGAGATTTCATTCCAATTCACATTCCAAGTAATATTCGGCATGCTAATTACATTGCCGGTTGCCAATTTGCAATATCTCTTATAGTTTCCGAGGTCTTATCTATTGGCGATTTCGTTCCAATTCACAATCCAAGTAGTATTCGGCATGCTAATTACATTGCCGGTTGCCAAATTGCATTATCTCTTATAGTTTCCGAGATATGGACTATCGATAATTTACACCTTAGGCTCTGCTTCTAACTTGGGCCCAAATTGTAAAATGGTCTTACCTATTGGCGATTTCGTTCCAATTCACATTCCAAGTAATATTCGGCATGCTAATTACATTGCCGGTTGCCAAATTGCATTATCTCTTATAGTTTCCGAGATATGGACTATCGGTAATTTACACCTTAGGCTCTGCTTCTAACTTGGGCCCAAATTGTAAAATGGTCTTACCTATTGGCGATTTCGTTCCAATTCACATTCCAAGTAATATTCGGCATGCTAATTACATTGCCGGTTGCCAAATTGCATTATCTATTATAGTTTCCGAGATATGGACTATCGATAATTTACACCTTAGGCTCTGCTTCTAACTTGGGCCCAAATTGTAAAATGGTCTTATCTATTGGCGATTTCGTTCCAATTCACATTCCAAGTAATATTCGGCATGCTAATTACATTGCCGGTTGCCAAATTGCATTATCTCTTATAGTTTCCGAGATATGGACTATCGATAATTTACACCTTAGGCTCTGCTTCTAACTTAGCCCAAATTGTAAAATCGTCTTATCTATTGGCGATTTCGTTCCAATTCACATTCCAAGTAATATTCGGCATGCTAATTACATTGCCGGTTGCCAAATTGCATTATCTCTTATAGTTTCCGAGATATGGACTATCGATAATTTACACCTTAGGCTCTGCTTCTAACTTGGGCCCAAATTGTAAAATGGTCTTATCTATTGGCGATTTCGTTCCAATTCACATTCCAAGTAATATTCGGCATGCTAATTACATTGCCGGTTGCCAAATTGCATTATCTCTTATAGTTTCCGAGATATGGACTATCGATAATTTACACCTTAGGCTCTGCTTCTAACTTGGGCCCAAATTGTAAAATGGTCTTATCTATTGGCTATTTCGTTCCAATTCACTTTCCAAGTAATATTCGGCATGCTAATTACATTGCCGGTTGCCAAATTGCATTATCTCTTATAGTTTCCGAGATATGGACTATCGATAATTTACACCTTAGGCTCTGCTTCTAACTTAGCCCAAATTGTAAAATCGTCTTATCTATTGGCGATTTCGTTCCAATTCACTTTCCAAGTAATATTCGGCATGCTAATTACATTGCCGGTTGCCAAATTGCATTATCTCTTATAGTTTCCGAGATATGGACTATCGATAATTTACACCTTAGGCTCTGCTTCTAACTTGGGCCCAAATTGTAAAATGGTCTTATCTATTGGCGATTTCGTTCCAATTCACTTTCCAAGTAATATTCGGCATGCTAATTACATTGCCGGTTGCCAAATTGCATTATCCCTTATAGTTTCCGAGATATGGACTATCGATAATTTGCACCTTAGGCTCTGCTTCCAACTTGGGCCCAAATTGTATAATGGTCTTATCTATTGCCGATTTCGTTCCAATTCACATTCCAAGTAATATTCGGCATGCTAATTACATTGCCGGTTGCCAAATTGCATTATCTCTTATAGTTTCCGAGATATGGACTATCGATAATTTACACCTTAGGCTCTGCTTCTAACTTGGGCCCAAATTGTAAAATGGTCTTATCTATTGGAGATTTCATTCCAATTCACATTCCAAGTAATATTCGGCATGCTAATTACATTGCCGGTTGCCAAATTGCATTATCCCTTATAGTTTCCGAGATATGGACTATCGATAATTTGCACCTTAGGCTCTGCTTCTAACTTGGGCCCAAATTGTATAATGGTCTTATCTATTGCCGATTTCGTTCCAATTCACATTCCAAGTAATATTCGGCATGCTAATTACATTGCCGGTTGCCAAATTGCATTATCTCTTATAGTTTCCGTGATATGGACTATCGATAATTTACACCTTAGGCTCTGCTTCTAACTTGGGCCCAAGTTGTAAAATGGTCTTATCTATTGGCGATTTCGTTCCAATTCACATTCCAAGTAATATTCGGCATGCTAATTACATTGCCGGTTGCCAAATTGCATTATCTCTTATAGTTTCCGAGATATGGACTATCGATAATTTACACCTTAGGCTCTGCTTCTAACTTGGGCCCAAATTGTAAAATGGTCTTATCTATTGGAGATTTCATTCCAATTCACATTCCAAGTAATATTCGGCATGCTAATTACATTGACGGTTGCCAATTTGCAATATCTCTTATAGTTTCCGAGGTCTTATCTATTGGCGATTTCGTTCCAATTCACAATCCAAGTAGTATTCGGCATGCTAATTACATTGCCGGTTGCCAAATTGCATTATCTCTTATAGTTTCCGAGATATGGACTATCGATAATTTACACCTTAGGCTCTGCTTCTAACTAGGGCCCAAATTGTAAAATGGTCTTACCTATTGGCGATTTCGTTCCAATTCACATTCCAAGTAATATTCGGCATGCTAATTACATTGCCGGTTGCCAAATTGCATTATCTCTTATAGTTTCCGAGATATGGACTATCGATAATTTACACCTTAGGCTCTGCTTCTAACTTGGGCCCAAATTGTAAAATGGTCTTATCTATTGGCGATTTCGTTCCAATTCACATTCCAAGTAATATTCGGCATGCTAATTACATTGCCGGTTGCCAAATTGCATTATCTCTTATAGTTTCCGAGATATGGACTATCGATAATTTACACCTTAGGCTCTGCTTCTAACTTGGGCCCAAATTGTAAAATGGTCTTATCTATTGGAGATTTCGTTCCAATTCACATTCCAAGTAATATTCGGCATGCTAATTACATTGCCGGTTGCCAAATTGAATTATCTCTTATAGTTTCCGAGATATGGACTATCGATAATTTACACCTTAGGCTCTGCTTCTAACTTGGGCCCAAATTGTAAAATGGTCTTATCTATTGGCGATTTCGTTCCAATTCACTTTCCAAGTAATATTCGGCATGCTAATTACATTGCCGGTTGCCAAATTGCATTATCTCTTATAGTTTCCGAGATATTGTCTATCGATAATTTACACCTTAGGCTCTGCTTCTAACTTAGCCCAAATTGTAAAATCGTCTTATCTATTGGCGATTTCGTTCCAATTCACATTCCAAGTAATATTCGGCATGCTAATTACATTGCCGGTTGCCAAATTGCATTATCCCTTATAGTTTCCGAGATATGGACTATCGATAATTTGCACCTTAGGCTCTGCTTCTAACTTGGGCCCAAATTGTATAATGGTCTTATCTATTGCCGATTTCGTTCCAATTCACATTCCAAGTAATATTCGGCATGCTAATTACATTGCCGGTTGCCAAATTGCATTATCTCTTATAGTTTCCGAGATATGGACTATCGATAATTTACACCTTAGGCTCTGCTTCTAACTTGGGCCCAAATTGTAAAATGGTCTTATCTATTGGAGATTTCATTCCAATTCACATTCCAAGTAATATTCGGCATGCTAATTACATTGCCGGTTGCCAAATTGCATTATCCCTTATAGTTTCCGAGATATGGACTATCGATAATTTGCACCTTAGGCTCTGCTTCTAACTTGGGCCCAAATTGTATAATGGTCTTATCTATTGCCGATTTCGTTCCAATTCACATTCCAAGTAATATTCGGCATGCTAATTACATTGCCGGTTGCCAAATTGCATTATCTCTTATAGTTTCCGAGATATGGACTATCGATAATTTACACCTTAGGCTCTGCTTCTAACTTGGGCCCAAGTTGTAAAATGGTCTTATCTATTGGCGATTTCGTTCCAATTCACATTCCAAGTAATATTCGGCATGCTAATTACATTGCCGGTTGCCAAATTGCATTATCTCTTATAGTTTCCGAGATATGGACTATCGATAATTTACACCTTAGGCTCTGCTTCTAACTTGGGCCCAAATTGTAAAATGGTCTTATCTATTGGAGATTTCATTCCAATTCACATTCCAAGTAATATTCGGCATGCTAATTACATTGACGGTTGCCAATTTGCAATATCTCTTATAGTTTCCGAGGTCTTATCTATTGGCGATTTCGTTCCAATTCACAATCCAAGTAGTATTCGGCATGCTAATTACATTGCCGGTTGCCAAATTGCATTATCTCTTATAGTTTCCGAGATATGGACTATCGATAATTTACACCTTAGGCTCTGCTTCTAACTTGGGCCCAAATTGTAAAATGGTCTTACCTATTGGCGATTTCGTTCCAATTCACATTCCAAGTAATATTCGGCATGCTAATTACATTGCCGGTTGCCAAATTGCATTATCTCTTATAGTTTCCGAGATATGGACTATCGATAATTTACACCTTAGGCTCTGCTTCTAACTTGGGCCCAAATTGTAAAATCGTCTTATCTATTGGCGATTTCGTTCCAATTCACATTCCAAGTAATATTCGGCATGCTAATTACATTGCCGGTTGCCAAATTGCATTATCTCTTATAGTTTCCGAGATATGGACTATCGGTAATTTACACCTTAGGCTCTGCTTCTAACTTGGGCCCAAATTGTAAAATGGTCTTACCTATTGGCGATTTCGTTCCAATTCACATTCCAAGTAATATTCGGCATGCTAATTACATTGCCGGTTGCCAAATTGCATTATCTCTTATAGTTTCCGAGATATGGACTATCGATAATTTACATCTTAGGCTCTGCTTCTAACTTGGGCCCAAATTGTAAAATGGTCTTATCTATTGGCGATTTCGTTCCAATTCACATTCCAAGTAATATTCGGCATGCTAATTACATTGCCGGTTGCCAAATTGCATTATCTCTTATAGTTTCCGAGATATGGACTATCGATAATTTATACCTTAGGCTCTGCTTCTAACTTGGGCCCAAATTGTAAAATGTTCTTCTCTATTGGCGATTTCGTTCCAATTCACATTCCAAGTAATATTCGGCATGCTAATTACATTGCCGGTTGCCAAATTGCATTATCTCTTATAGTTTCCGAGATATGGACTATCGATAATTTACACCTTAGGCTCTGTTTCTAACTTGGGCCCAAATTGTAAAATGGTCTTATCTATTGGCGATTTCGTTCCAATTCACATTCCAAGTAATATTCGGCATGCTAATTACATTGCCGGTTGCCAAATTGCATTATCTCTTATAGTTTCCGAGATATGGACGATCGATAATTTACACCTTAGGCTCTGCTTCTAACTTGGGCCCAAATTGTAAAATGGTCTTATCTATTGGAGATTTCGTTCCAATTCACATTCCAAGTAATATTCGGCATGCTAATTACATTGCCTGTTGCCAAATTGCATTATCTCTTATAGTTTCCGAGATATGGACTATCGATAATTTACACCTTAGGCTCTGCTTCTAACTTGGGCCCAAATTGTAAAATGGTCTTATCTATTGGCGATTTCGTTCCAATTCACATTCCAAGTAATATCCGGCATGCTAATTACATTGCCGGTTACCAAATTGAATTATCTCTTATAGTTTCCGAGATATGGACTATCGATAATTTACACCTTAGGCTCTGCTTCTAACTTGGGCCCAAATTGTAAAATGGTCTTACCTATTGGCGATTTCGTTCCAATTCACATTCCAAGTAATATTCGGCATGCTAATTACATTGCCGGTTGCCAAATTGCATTATCTCTTATAGTTTCCGAGATATGGACTATCGATAATTTACACCTTAGGCTCTGCTTCTAACTTGGGCCCAAATTGTAAAATGGTCTTATCTATTGGCGATTTCGTTCCAATTCACATTCCAAGTAATATTCGGCATGCTAATTACATTGCCGGTTGCCAAATTGCATTATCTCTTATAGTTTCCGAGATATGGACTATCGGTAATTTACACCTTAGGCTCTGCTTCGAACTTTGGCCCAAATTGTAAAATGGTCTTATCTATTGGCGATTTCGTTCCAATTCACATTCCAAGTAATATTCGGCATGCTAATTACATTGCCGGTTGCCAAATTGCATTATCTCTTATAGTTTCCGAGATATGGACTATCGATAATTTACACCTTAGGCTCTGCTTCTAACTTGGGCCCAAATTGTAAAATGGTCTTACCTATTGGCGATTTCGTTCCAATTCACATTCCAAGTAATATTCGGCATGCTAATTACATTGCCGGTTGCCAAATTGCATTATCTCTTATAGTTTCCGAGATATGGACTATCGATAATTTACACCTTAGGCTCTGCTTCTAACTTGGGCCCAAATTGTAAAATCGTCTTATCTATTGGCGATTTCGTTCCAATTCACATTCCAAGTAATATTCGGCATGCTAATTACATTGCCGGTTGCCAAATTGCATTATCTCTTATAGTTTCCGAGATATGGACTATCGGTAATTTACACCTTAGGCTCTGCTTCTAACTTGGGCCCAAATTGTAAAATGGTCTTACCTATTGGCGATTTCGTTCCAATTCACATTCCAAGTAATATTCGGCATGCTAATTACATTGCCGGTTGCCAAATTGCATTATCTCTTATAGTTTCCGAGATATGGACTATCGATAATTTACATCTTAGGCTCTGCTTCTAACTTGGGCCCAAATTGTAAAATGGTCTTATCTATTGGCGATTTCGTTCCAATTCACATTCCAAGTAATATTCGGCATGCTAATTACATTGCCGGTTGCCAAATTGCATTATCTCTTATAGTTTCCGAGATATGGACTATCGATAATTTATACCTTAGGCTCTGCTTCTAACTTGGGCCCAAATTGTAAAATGTTCTTCTCTATTGGCGATTTCGTTCCAATTCACATTCCAAGTAATATTCGGCATGCTAATTACATTGCCGGTTGCCAAATTGCATTATCTCTTATAGTTTCCGAGATATGGACTATCGATAATTTACACCTTAGGCTCTGTTTCTAACTTGGGCCCAAATTGTAAAATGGTCTTATCTATTGGCGATTTCGTTCCAATTCACATTCCAAGTAATATTCGGCATGCTAATTACATTGCCGGTTGCCAAATTGCATTATCTCTTATAGTTTCCGAGATATGGACGATCGATAATTTACACCTTAGGCTCTGCTTCTAACTTGGGCCCAAATTGTAAAATGGTCTTATCTATTGGAGATTTCGTTCCAATTCACATTCCAAGTAATATTCGGCATGCTAATTACATTGCCTGTTGCCAAATTGCATTATCTCTTATAGTTTCCGAGATATGGACTATCGATAATTTACACCTTAGGCTCTGCTTCTAACTTGGGCCCAAATTGTAAAATGGTCTTATCTATTGGCGATTTCGTTCCAATTCACATTCCAAGTAATATCCGGCATGCTAATTACATTGCCGGTTACCAAATTGAATTATCTCTTATAGTTTCCGAGATATGGACTATCGATAATTTACACCTTAGGCTCTGCTTCTAACTTGGGCCCAAATTGTAAAATGGTCTTACCTATTGGCGATTTCGTTCCAATTCACATTCCAAGTAATATTCGGCATGCTAATTACATTGCCGGTTGCCAAATTGCATTATCTCTTATAGTTTCCGAGATATGGACTATCGATAATTTACACCTTAGGCTCTGCTTCTAACTTGGGCCCAAATTGTAAAATGGTCTTATCTATTGGCGATTTCGTTCCAATTCACATTCCAAGTAATATTCGGCATGCTAATTACATTGCCGGTTGCCAAATTGCATTATCTCTTATAGTTTCCGAGATATGGACTATCGGTAATTTACACCTTAGGCTCTGCTTCGAACTTTGGCCCAAATTGTAAAATGGTCTTATCTATTGGCGATTTCGTTCCAATTCACATTCCAAGTAATATTCGGCATGCTAATTACATTGCCGGTTGCCAAATTGCATTATCTCTTATAGTTTCCGAGATATGGACTATCGATAATTTACACCTTAGGCTCTGCTTCTAACTTGGGCCCTAATTGTAAAATGGTCTTACCTATTGGCGATTTCGTTCCAATTCACATTCCAAGTAATATTTGGCATGCTAATTACATTGCCGGTTGCCAAATTGCAACATCTCTTATAGTTTCCGAGGTCTTATCTATTGGCGATTTCGTTCCAATTCACATTCCAAGTAGTACTCGGCATGCTAATTACATTGCCGGTTGCCAAATTGCATTATCTCTTATAGTTTCCGAGATATGGACTATCGATAATTTACACCTTAGGCTCTGCTTCTAACTTGGGCCCAAATTGTAAAATGGTCTTATCTATTGGCGATTTCGTTCCAATTCACATTCCAAGTAATATTCGGCATGCTAATTACATTGCCGGTTGCCAAATTGCATTATCTCTTATAGTTTCCGGGATATGGACTATCGATAATTTACACCTTAGTCTCTGCTTCTAACTTGGGCCCTAATTGTAAAATGGTCTTCTCTATTGTCGATTTCGTTCCAATTCACATTCCAAGTAATATTCGGCATGCTAATTACATTGCCGGTTGCCAAATTGCATTATCTCTTATAGTTTCCGAGATATGGACTATCGATAATTTACACCTTAGGCTCTGTTTCTAACTTGGGCCCAAATTGTAAAATGCTCTCATCTATTGGCGATTTCGTTCCAATTCACATTCCAAGTAATATTCGGCATGCTAATTACATTGCCGGTTGCCAATTGCATTATCTCTTATAGTTTCCGAGATATGGACTATCGATAATTTACACCTTAGGCTCTGCTTCTAACTTGGGCCCAAATTGTAAAATCGTCTTATCTATTGGCGATTTCGTTCCAATTCACATTCCAAGTAATATTCGGCATGCTAATTACATTGCCGGTTGCCAAATTGCATTATCTCTTATAGTTTCCGAGATATGGACTATCGGTAATTTACACCTTAGGCTCTGCTTCTAACTTGGTCCCAAATTGTAAAATGGTCTTATCTATTGGCGATTTCGTTCCAATTCACATTCCAAGTAATATCCGGCATGCTAATTACATTGCCGGTTGCCAAATTGAATTATCTCTTATAGTTTCCGAGATATGGACTATCGATAATTTACACCTTAGGCTCTGCTTCTAACTTGGGCCCAAATTGTAAAATGGTCTTACCTATTGGCGATTTCGTTCCAATTCACATTCCAAGTAATATTCGGCATGCTAATTACATTGCCGGTTGCCAAATTGCATTATCTCTTATAGTTTCCGAGATATGGACTATCGATAATTTACACCTTAGGCTCTGCTTCTAACTTGGGCCCAAATTGTAAAATGGTCTTATCTATTGGCGATATCGTTCCAATTCACATTCCAAGTAATATTCGGCATGCTAATTACATTGCCGGTTGCCAAATTGCATTATCTCTTATAGTTTCCGAGATATGGACTATCGATAATTTACATCTTAGGCTCTGCTTCTAACTTGGGCCCAAATTGTAAAATGGTCTTATCTATTGGCGATTTCGTTCCAATTCACATTCCAAGTAATATTCGGCATGCTAATTACATTGCCGGTTGCCAAATTGCATTATCTCTTATAGTTTCCGAGATATGGACTATCGATAATTTACACCTAAGGCTCTGCTTCTAACTTGGGCCCAAATTGTAAAATGGTCTTATCTATTGGCGATATCGTTCCAATTCACATTCCAAGTAATATTCGGCATGCTAATTACATTGCCGGTTGCCAAATTGCATTATCTCTTATAGTTTCCGAGATATGGACTATCGATAATTTACATCTTAGGCTCTGCTTCTAACTTGGGCCCAAATTGTAAAATGGTCTTATCTATTGGCGATTTCGTTCCAATTCACATTCCAAGTAATATTCGGCATGCTAATTACATTGCCGGTTGCCAAATTGCATTATCTCTTATAGTTTCCGAGATATGGACTATCGATAATTTACACCTTAGGCTCTGCTTCTAACTTGGGCCCAAATTGTAAAATGGTCTTATCTATTGCCGATTTCGTTCCAATTCACATTCCAAGTAATATTCGGCATGCTAATTACATTGCCGGTTGCCAAATTGCATTATCTCTTATAGTTTCCGAGATATGGACTATCGATAATTTACACCTTAGGCTCTGCTTCTAACTTGGGCCCAAATTGTAAAATGGTCTTATCTATTGGCGATTTCGTTCCAATTCACATTCCAAGTAATATTCGGCATGCTAGTTACATTGCCGGTTGCCAAATTGCATTATCTCTTATAGTTTCCTAGATATGGACTATCGATAATTTACACCTTAGGCTCTGCTTCTAACTTGGGCCCAAATTGTAAAATGGTCTTATCTATTGGCGATTTCGTTCCAATTTACATTCCAAGTAATATTCGGCATGCTAATTACATTGCCGGTTGCCAAATTGCATTATCTCTTATAGTTTCCGAGATATGGACTATCGATAATTTACACCTTAGGCTCTGCTTCTAACTTGGGCCCAAATTGTAAAATGGTCTTATCTATTGGCGATTTCGTTCCAATTCACATTCCAAGTAGTATTCGGCATGCTAATTACAGTGCCGGTTGCCAAATTGCATTATCTCTTATAGTTTCCGAGATATGGACTATCGATAATTTACACCTTAGGCTCTGCTTCTAACTTGGGCCCAAATTGTAAAATGGTCTTATCTATTGGCGATTTCGTCCCAATTCACATTCCAAGTAATATTCGGCATGCTAATTACATTGCCGGTTGCGAAATTGCATTATCTCTTATAGTCTCCGAGATATGGACTATCGATAATTTACACCTTAGGCTCTGCTTCTAACTTGGGCCCAAATTGTAAAATGGTCTTATCTATTGGCGATTTCGTTCCAATTCACATTCCAAGTAATATTCGGCATGCTAATTACATTGCCGGTTGCCAAATTGCATTATCTCTTTTAGTTTCCGAGATATGGACTATCGATAATTTACACCTTAGGCTCTGCTTCCAACTTTTGCCCAAATTGTAAAATGGTCTTATCAATTGGCGATTTCGTTCCAATTCACATTCCAAGTAATATTCGGCATGCTAATTACATTGCCGGTTGCCAAATTGCATTATCTCTTATAGTTTCCGAGATATGGACTATCGATAATTTACACCTTAGGCTCTGCTTCTAACTTGGGCCCAAATTGTAAAATGGCCTTATCTATTGGCGATTTCGTTCCAATTCACATTCCAAGTAATATTCGGCATGCTAATTACATTGCCGGTTGCCAAATTGCATTATCTCTTATAGTTTCCGAGATATGGACTATCGATAATTTACACCTTAGGCTCTGCTTCTAACTTGGGCCCAAATTGTAAAATGGTCTTATCTATTGGCGATTTCGTTCCAATTCACATTCCAAGTAATATTCGGCATGCTAATTTCATTGCCGGTGGCCAAATTGAATTATCTCTTATAGTTTCCGAGATATGGACTATCGATAATTTACACCTTAGGCTCTGCTTCTAACTTGGGCCCAAATTGTAAAATGGTCTTACCTATTGGCGATTTCGTTCCAATTCACATTCCATGTAATATTCGGCATGCTAATTACATTGCCGGTTGCCAAATTGCATTATCTCTTATAGTTTCCGAGATATGGACTATCGATAATTTACACCTTAGGCTCTGCTTCTAACTTGGGCCCAAATTGTAAAATGGTCTTATCTATTGGCGATTTCGTTCCAATTCACATTCCAAGTAATATTCGGCATGCTAATTACATTGCCGGTTGCCAAATTGCATTATCTCTTATAGTTTCCGAGATATGGACTATCGATAATTTACACCTTAGGCTCTGCTTCTAACTTGGGCCCAAATTGTAAAATGGTCTTATCTATTGGCGATTTCGTTCCAATTCACATTCCAAGTAATATTCGGCATGCTAATTACATTGCCGGTTGCCAAATTGCATTATCTCTTATAGTTTCCGAGATATGGACTATCGATAATTTATACCTTAGGCTCTGCTTCTAACTTGGGCCCAAATTGTAAAATGGTCTTCTCTATTGGCGATTTCGTTCCAATTCACATTCCAAGTAATATTCGGCATGCTAATTACATTGCCGGTTGCCAAATTGCATTATCTCTTATAGTTTCCGAGATATGGACTATCGATAATTTACACCTTAGGCTCTGTTTCTAACTTGGGCCCAAATTGTAAAATTGTCTTATCTATTGGCGATTTCGTTCCAATTCACATTCCAAGTAATACTCGGCATGCTAATTACATTGCCGGTTGCCAAATTGCATTATCTCTTATAGTTTCCGAGATATGGACTATCGATAATTTACACCTTAGGCTCTGCTTCTAACTTGGGCCCAAATTGTAAAATGGTCTTATCTATTGGCGATTTCGTTCCAATTCACATTCCAAGTAGTATTCGGCATGCTAATTACAGTGCCGGTTGCCAAATTGCATTATCTCTTATAGTTTCCGAGATATGGACTATCGATAATTTACACCTTAGGCTCTGCTTCTAACTTGGGCCCAAATTGTAAAATGGTCTTATCTATTGGCGATTTCGTCCCAATTCACATTCCAAGTAATATTCGGCATGCTAATTACATTGCCGGTTGCGAAATTGCATTATCTCTTATAGTTTCCGAGATATGGACTATCGATAATTTACACCTTAGGCTCTGCTTCTAACTTGGGCCCAAATTGTAAAATGGTCTTATCTATTGGCGATTTCGTTCCAATTCACATTCCAAGTAATATTCGGCATGCTAATTACATTGCCGGTTGCCAAATTGCATTATCTCTTTTAGTTTCCGAGATATGGACTATCGATAATTTACACCTTAGGCTCTGCTTCCAACTTGGGCCCAAATTGTAAAATGGTCTTATCTATTGGCGATTTCGTTCCAATTCACATTCCAAGTAATATTCGGCATGCTAATTACATTGCCGGTTGCCAAATTGCATTATCTCTTATAGTTTCCGAGATATGGACTATCGATAATTTACACCTTAGGCTCTGCTTCTAACTTGGGCCCAAATTGTAAAATGGCCTTATCTATTGGCGATTTCGTTCCAATTCACATTCCAAGTAATATTCGGCATGCTAATTACATTGCCGGTTGCCAAATTGCATTATCTCTTATAGTTTCCGAGATATGGACTATCGATAATTTACACCTTAGGCTCTGCTTCTAACTTGGGCCCAAATTGTAAAATGGTCTTATCTATTGGCAATTTCGTTCCAATTCACATTCCAAGTAATATTCGGCATGCTAATTTCATTGCCGGTGGCCAAATTGAATTATCTCTTATATTTTCCGAGATATGGACTATCGATAATTTACACCTTAGGCTCTGCTTCTAACTTGGGCCCAAATTGTAAAATGGTCTTACCTATTGGCGATTTCGTTCCAATTCACATTCCATGTAATATTCGGCATGCTAATTACATTGCCGGTTGCCAAATTGCATTATCTCTTATAGTTTCCGAGATATGGACTATCGATAATTTACACCTTAGGCTCTGCTTCTAACTTGGGCCCAAATTGTAAAATGGTCTTATCTATTGGCGATTTCGTTCCAATTCACATTCCAAGTAATATTCGGCATGCTAATTACATTGCCGGTTGCCAAATTGCATTATCTCTTATAGTTTCCGAGATATGGACTATCGATAATTTACACCTTAGGCTCTGCTTCTAACTTGGGCCCAAATTGTAAAATGGTCTTATCTATTGGCGATTTCGTTCCAATTCACATTCCAAGTAATATTCGGCATGCTAATTACATTGCCGGTTGCCAAATTGCATTATCTCTTATAGTTTCCGAGATATGGACTATCGATAATTTATACCTTAGGCTCTGCTTCTAACTTGGGCCCAAATTGTAAAATGGTTTTCTCTATTGGCGATTTCGTTCCAATTCACATTCCAAGTAATATTCGGCATGCTAATTACATTGCCGGTTGCCAAATTGCATTATCTCTTATAGTTTCCGAGATATGGACTATCGATAATTTACACCTTAGGCTCTGTTTCTAACTTGGGCCCAAATTGTAAAATGGTCTTATCTATTGGCGATTTCGTTCCAATTCACATTCCAAGTAATATTCGGCATGCTAATTACATTGCCGGTTGCCAAATTGCATTATCTCTTATAGTTTCCGAGATATGGACTATCGATAATTTACACCTTAGGCTCTGCTTCTAACTTGGGCCCAAATTGTAAAATCGTCTTATCTATTGGCGATTTCGTTCCAATTCACATTCCAAGTAATATTCGGCATGCTAATTACATTGCCGGTTGCCAAATTGCTTTATCTCTTATAGTTTCCGAGATATGGACTATCGGTAATTTACACCTTAGGCTCTGCTTCTAACTTGGGCCCAAATTGTAAAATGGTCTTACCTATTGGCGATTTCGTTCCAATTCACATTCCAAGTAATATTCGGCATGCTAATTACATTGCCGGTTGCCAAATTGCATTATCTCTTATAGTTTCCGAGATATGGACTATCGATAATTTACACCTTAGGCTCTGCTTCTAACTTGGGCCCAAATTGTAAAATGGTCTTATCTATTGGCGATTACGTTCCAATTCACATTCCAAGTAATATTCGGCATGCTAATTACATTGCCGGTTGCCAAATTGCATTATCTCTTATAGTTTCCGAGATATGGACTATCGATAATTTATACTTTAGGCTCTGCTTCTAACTTGGGCCCAAATTGTAAAATGGTCTTCTCTATTGGCGATTTCGTTCCAATTCACATTCCAAGTAATATTCGGCATGCTAATTACATTGCCGGTTACCAAATTGCATTATCTCTTATAGTTTCCGAGATATGGACTATCGATAATTTACACCTTAGGCTCTGTTTCTAACTTGGGCCCAAATTGTAAAATGGTCTTATCTATTGGCGATTTCGTTCCAATTCACATTCCAAGTAATATTCGGCATGCTAATTACATTGCCGGTTGCCAAATTGCATTATCTCTTATAGTTTCCGAGATATGGACTATCGATAATTTACACCTTAGGCTCTGCTTCTAACTTGGGCCCAAATTGTAAAATGGTCTTATCTATTGGCGATTTCGTTCCAATTCACTTTCCAAGTAATATTCGGCATGCTAATTACATTGCCGGTTGCCAAATTGCATTATCTCTTATAGTTTCCGAGATATGGACTATCGATAATTTACACCTTAGGCTCTGCTTCTAACTTGGGCCCAAATTGTAAAATGGTCTTATCTATTGGCGATTTCGTTCCAATTCACTTTCCAAGTAATATTCGGCATGCTAATTACATTGCCGGTTGCCAAATTGCATTATCTCTTATAGTTTCCGAGATATGGACTATCGATAATTTACACCTTAGGCTCTGCTTCTAACTTGGGCCCAAATTGTAAAATAGTCTTATCTATTGGCGATTTCGTTCCAATTCACATTCCAAGTAATATTCGGCATGCTAATTACATTGCCGGTTGCCAAATTGCATTATCTCTTATAGTTTCCGAGATATGGACTATCGATAATTTACACCTTAGGCTCTGCTTCTAACTTGGGCCCAAATTGTAAAATGGTCTTATCTATTGGAGATTTCGTTCCAATTCACATTCCAAGTAATATTCGGCATGCTAATTACATTGCCGGTTGCCAAATTGCATTATCTCTTATAGTTTCCGAGATATGGACTATCGATAATTTACACCTTAGGCTCTGCTTCTAACTTAGCCCAAATTGTAAAATCGTCTTATCTATTGGCGATTTCGTTCCAATTCACATTCCAAGTAATATTCGGCATGCTAATTACATTGCCGGTTGCCAAATTGCATTATCTCTTATAGTTTCCGAGATATGGACTATCGATAATTTAAATCTTAGGCTCTGCTTCTAACTTGGGCCCAAATTGTAAAATGGTCTTATCTATTGGCGATTTCGTTCCAATTCACATTCCAAGTAATATTCGGCATGCTAATTACATTGCCGGTTGCCAAATTGCATTATCCCTTATAGTTTCCGTGATATGGACTATCGATAATTTACACCTTAGGCTCTGCTTCTAACTTGGGCCCAAATTGTATAACGGTCTTATCTATTGCCGATTTCGTTCCAATTCACATTCCAAGTAATATTCGGCATGCTAATTACATTGCCGGTTGCCAAATTGCATTATCTCTTATAGTTTCCGAGATATGGACTATCGATAATTTACACCTTAGGCTCTGCTTCTAACTTGGGCCCAAATTGTAAAATGGTCTTATCTATTGGAGATTTCATTCCAATTCACATTCCAAGTAATATTCGGCATGCTAATTACATTGCCGGTTGCCAAATTGCAATATCTCTTATAGTTTCCGAGGTCTTATCTATTGGCGATTTCGTTCCAATTCACAATCCAAGTAGTATTCGGCATGCTAATTACATTGCCGGTTGCCAAATTGCATTATCTCTTATAGTTTCCGAGATATGGACTATCGATAATTTACACCTTAGGCTCTGCTTCTAACTTGGGCCCAAATTGTAAAATGGTCTTACCTATTGGCGATTTCGTTCCAATTCACATTCCAAGTAATATTCGGCATGCTAATTACATTGCCGGTTGCCAAATTGCATTATCTCTTATAGTTTCCGAGATATGGACTATCGATAATTTACACCTTAGGCTCTGCTTCTAACTTGGGCCCAAATTGTAAAATCGTCTTATCTATTGGCGATTTCGTTCCAATTCACATTCCAAGTAATATTCGGCATGCTAATTACATTGCTGGTTGCCAAATTGCATTATCTCTTATAGTTTCCGAGATATGGACTATCGGTAATTTACACCTTAGGCTCTGCTTCTAACTTGGGCCCAAATTGTAAAATGGTCTTACCTATTGGCGATTTCGTTCCAATTCACATTCCAAGTAATATTCGGCATGCTAATTACATTGCTGGTTGCCAAATTGCATTATCTCTTATAGTTTCCGAGATATGGACTATCGGTAATTTACACCTTAGGCTCTGCTTCTAACTTGGGCCCAAATTGTAAAATGGTCTTATCTATTGGCGATTTCGTTCCAATTCACATTCCAAGTAATATTCGGCATGCTAATTTCATTGCCGGTGGCCAAATTGAATTATCTCTTATAGTTTCCGAGATATGGACTATCGATAATTTACACCTTAGGCTCTGCTTCTAACTTGGGCCCAAATTGTAAAATGGTCTTACCTATTGGCGATTTCGTTCCAATTCACATTCCATGTAATATTCGGCATGCTAATTACATTGCCGGTTGCCAAATTGCATTATCTCTTATAGTTTCCGAGATATGGACTATCGATAATTTACACCTTAGGCTCTGCTTCTAACTTGGGCCCAAATTGTAAAATGGTCTTATCTATTGGCGATTTCGTTCCAATTCACATTCCAAGTAATATTCGGCATGCTAATTACATTGCCGGTTGCCAAATTGCATTATCTCTTATAGTTTCCGAGATATGGACTATCGATAATTTACACCTTAGGCTCTGCTTCTAACTTGGGCCCAAATTGTAAAATGGTCTTATCTATTGGCGATTTCGTTCCAATTCACATTCCAAGTAATATTCGGCATGCTAATTACATTGCCGGTTGCCAAATTGCATTATCTCTTATAGTTTCCGAGATATGGACTATCGATAATTTATACCTTAGGCTCTGCTTCTAACTTGGGCCCAAATTGTAAAATGGTCTTCTCTATTGGCGATTTCGTTCCAATTCACATTCCAAGTAATATTCGGCATGCTAATTACATTGCCGGTTGCCAAATTGCATTATCTCTTATAGTTTCCGAGATATGGACTATCGATAATTTACACCTTAGGCTCTGTTTCTAACTTGGGCCCAAATTGTAAAATTGTCTTATCTATTGGCGATTTCGTTCCAATTCACATTCCAAGTAATACTCGGCATGCTAATTACATTGCCGGTTGCCAAATTGCATTATCTCTTATAGTTTCCGAGATATGGACTATCGATAATTTACACCTTAGGCTCTGCTTCTAACTTGGGCCCAAATTGTAAAATGGTCTTATCTATTGGCGATTTCGTTCCAATTCACATTCCAAGTAGTATTCGGCATGCTAATTACAGTGCCGGTTGCCAAATTGCATTATCTCTTATAGTTTCCGAGATATGGACTATCGATAATTTACACCTTAGGCTCTGCTTCTAACTTGGGCCCAAATTGTAAAATGGTCTTATCTATTGGCGATTTCGTCCCAATTCACATTCCAAGTAATATTCGGCATGCTAATTACATTGCCGGTTGCGAAATTGCATTATCTCTTATAGTTTCCGAGATATGGACTATCGATAATTTACACCTTAGGCTCTGCTTCTAACTTGGG
Organism: Rhynchophorus ferrugineus; assembly: GCF_030347505.1. Classification (NCBI taxonomy): domain Eukaryota; kingdom Metazoa; phylum Arthropoda; class Insecta; order Coleoptera; family Curculionidae; genus Rhynchophorus; species Rhynchophorus ferrugineus. The sequence continues at coordinate 139,737 of NW_027472783.1, read as the reverse complement.
CCCAAATTGTAAAATGGTCTTATCTATTGGCGATTTCGTTCCAATTCACATTCCAAGTAATATTCGGCATGCTAATTACATTGCCGGTTGCCAAATTGCATTATCTCTTTTAGTTTCCGAGATATGGACTATCGATAATTTACACCTTAGGCTCTGCTTCCAACTTGGGCCCAAATTGTAAAATGGTCTTATCTATTGGCGATTTCGTTCCAATTCACATTCCAAGTAATATTCGGCATGCTAATTACATTGCCGGTTGCCAAATTGCATTATCTCTTATAGTTTCCGAGATATGGACTATCGATAATTTACACCTTAGGCTCTGCTTCTAACTTGGGCCCAAATTGTAAAATGGCCTTATCTATTGGCGATTTCGTTCCAATTCACATTCCAAGTAATATTCGGCATGCTAATTACATTGCCGGTTGCCAAATTGCATTATCTCTTATAGTTTCCGAGATATGGACTATCGATAATTTACACCTTAGGCTCTGCTTCTAACTTGGGCCCAAATTGTAAAATGGTCTTATCTATTGGCGATTTCGTTCCAATTCACATTCCAAGTAATATTCGGCATGCTAATTTCATTGCCGGTGGCCAAATTGAATTATCTCTTATATTTTCCGAGATATGGACTATCGATAATTTACACCTTAGGCTCTGCTTCTAACTTGGGCCCAAATTGTAAAATGGTCTTACCTATTGGCGATTTCGTTCCAATTCACATTCCATGTAATATTCGGCATGCTAATTACATTGCCGGTTGCCAAATTGCATTATCTCTTATAGTTTCCGAGATATGGACTATCGATAATTTACACCTTAGGCTCTGCTTCTAACTTGGGCCCAAATTGTAAAATGGTCTTATCTATTGGCGATTTCGTTCCAATTCACATTCCAAGTAATATTCGGCATGCTAATTACATTGCCGGTTGCCAAATTGCATTATCTCTTATAGTTTCCGAGATATGGACTATCGATAATTTATACCTTAGGCTCTGCTTCTAACTTGGGCCCAAATTGTAAAATGGTTTTCTCTATTGGCGATTTCGTTCCAATTCACATTCCAAGTAATATTCGGCATGCTAATTACATTGCCGGTTGCCAAATTGCATTATCTCTTATAGTTTCCGAGATATGGACTATCGATAATTTACACCTTAGGCTCTGTTTCTAACTTGGGCCCAAATTGTAAAATGGTCTTATCTATTGGCGATTTCGTTCCAATTCACATTCCAAGTAATATTCGGCATGCTAATTACATTGCCGGTTGCCAAATTGCATTATCTCTTATAGTTTCCGAGATATGGACTATCGATAATTTACACCTTAGGCTCTGCTTCTAACTTGGGCCCAAATTGTAAAATCGTCTTATCTATTGGCGATTTCGTTCCAATTCACATTCCAAGTAATATTCGGCATGCTAATTACATTGCCGGTTGCCAAATTGCTTTATCTCTTATAGTTTCCGAGATATGGACTATCGGTAATTTACACCTTAGGCTCTGCTTCTAACTTGGGCCCAAATTGTAAAATGGTCTTACCTATTGGCGATTTCGTTCCAATTCACATTCCAAGTAATATTCGGCATGCTAATTACATTGCCGGTTGCCAAATTGCATTATCTCTTATAGTTTCCGAGATATGGACTATCGATAATTTACACCTTAGGCTCTGCTTCTAACTTGGGCCCAAATTGTAAAATGGTCTTATCTATTGGCGATTACGTTCCAATTCACATTCCAAGTAATATTCGGCATGCTAATTACATTGCCGGTTGCCAAATTGCATTATCTCTTATAGTTTCCGAGATATGGACTATCGATAATTTATACTTTAGGCTCTGCTTCTAACTTGGGCCCAAATTGTAAAATGGTCTTCTCTATTGGCGATTTCGTTCCAATTCACATTCCAAGTAATATTCGGCATGCTAATTACATTGCCGGTTGCCAAATTGCATTATCTCTTATAGTTTCCGAGATATGGACTATCGATAATTTACACCTTAGGCTCTGTTTCTAACTTGGGCCCAAATTGTAAAATGGTCTTATCTATTGGCGATTTCGTTCCAATTCACATTCCAAGTAATATTCGGCATGCTAATTACATTGCCGGTTGCCAAATTGCATTATCTCTTATAGTTTCCGAGATATGGACTATCGATAATTTACACCTTAGGCTCTGCTTCTAACTTGGGCCCAAATTGTAAAATGGTCTTATCTATTGGCGATTTCGTTCCAATTCACTTTCCAAGTAATATTCGGCATGCTAATTACATTGCCGGTTGCCAAATTGCATTATCTCTTATAGTTTCCGAGATATGGACTATCGATAATTTACACCTTAGGCTCTGCTTCTAACTTGGGCCCAAATTGTAAAATGGTCTTATCTATTGGCGATTTCGTTCCAATTCACTTTCCAAGTAATATTCGGCATGCTAATTACATTGCCGGTTGCCAAATTGCATTATCTCTTATAGTTTCCGAGATATGGACTATCGATAATTTACACCTTAGGCTCTGCTTCTAACTTGGGCCCAAATTGTAAAATAGTCTTATCTATTGGCGATTTCGTTCCAATTCACATTCCAAGTAATATTCGGCATGCTAATTACATTGCCGGTTGCCAAATTGCATTATCTCTTATAGTTTCCGAGATATGGACTATCGATAATTTACACCTTAGGCTCTGCTTCTAACTTGGGCCCAAATTGTAAAATGGTCTTATCTATTGGAGATTTCGTTCCAATTCACATTCCAAGTAATATTCGGCATGCTAATTACATTGCCGGTTGCCAAATTGCATTATCTCTTATAGTTTCCGAGATATGGACTATCGATAATTTACACCTTAGGCTCTGCTTCTAACTTAGCCCAAATTGTAAAATCGTCTTATCTATTGGCGATTTCGTTCCAATTCACATTCCAAGTAATATTCGGCATGCTAATTACATTGCCGGTTGCCAAATTGCATTATCTCTTATAGTTTCCGAGATATGGACTATCGATAATTTAAATCTTAGGCTCTGCTTCTAACTTGGGCCCAAATTGTAAAATGGTCTTATCTATTGGCGATTTCGTTCCAATTCACATTCCAAGTAATATTCGGCATGCTAATTACATTGCCGGTTGCCAAATTGCATTATCCCTTATAGTTTCCGTGATATGGACTATCGATAATTTACACCTTAGGCTCTGCTTCTAACTTGGGCCCAAATTGTATAACGGTCTTATCTATTGCCGATTTCGTTCCAATTCACATTCCAAGTAATATTCGGCATGCTAATTACATTGCCGGTTGCCAAATTGCATTATCTCTTATAGTTTCCGAGATATGGACTATCGATAATTTACACCTTAGGCTCTGCTTCTAACTTGGGCCCAAATTGTAAAATGGTCTTATCTATTGGAGATTTCATTCCAATTCACATTCCAAGTAATATTCGGCATGCTAATTACATTGCCGGTTGCCAAATTGCATTATCTCTTGTTGGCGATTTCGTTCCAATTCACATTCCAAGTAATATTCGGCATGCTAATTTCATTGCCGGTTGCCAAATTGCATTATCTCTTATAGTTTCCGAGATATGGACTATCGATAATTTACACCTTAGGCTCTGCTTCTAACTTGGGCCCAAATTGTAAAATGGTCTTACCTATTGGCGATTTCGTTCCAATTCACATTCCAAGTAATATTCGGCATGCTAATTACATTGCCGGTTGCCAAATTGCATTATCTCTTATAGTTTCCGAGATATGGACTATCGATAATTTACACCTTAGGCTCTGCTTCTAACTTGGGCCCAAATTGTAAAATCGTCTTATCTATTGGCGATTTCGTTCCAATTCACATTCCAAGTAATATTCGGCATGCTAATTACATTGCTGGTTGCCAAATTGCATTATCTCTTATAGTTTCCGAGATATGGACTATCGGTAATTTACACCTTAGGCTCTGCTTCTAACTTGGGCCCAAATTGTAAAATGGTCTTAGCTATTGGCGATTTCGTTCCAATTCACATTCCAAGTAATATTCGGCATGCTAATTACATTGCCGGTTGCCAAATTGCATTATCTCTTATAGTTTCCGAGATATGGACTATCGATAATTTACACCTTAGGCTCTGCTTCTAATTTGGGCCCAAATTGTAAAATGGTCTTATCTATTGGCGATTTCGTTCCAATTCATATTCCAAGTAATATTCGGCATGCTAATTACATTGCCGGTTGCCAAATTGCATTATCTCTTATAGTTTCCGAGATATGGACTATCGATAATTTACATCTTAGGCTCTGCTTCTAACTTGGGCCCAAATTGTAAAATGGTCTTATCTATTGGCGATTTCGTTCCAATTCACTTTCCAAGTAATATTCGGCATGCTAATTACATTGCCGGTTGCCAAATTGCATTATCTCTTATAGTTTCCGAGATATGGACTATCGATAATTTACACCTTAGGCTCTGCTTCTAACTTGGGCCCAAATTGTAAAATGGTCTTATCTATTGGCGATTTCGTTCCAATTCACATTCCAAGTAATATTCGGCATGCTAATTACATTGCCGGTTGCCAAATTGCATTATCTCTTATAGTTTCCGAGATATGGACTATCGATAATTTACACCTTAGGCTCTGCTTCTAACTTGGGCCCAAATTGTAAAATGGTCTTATCTATTGGAGATTTCGTTCCAATTCACATACCAAGTAATATTCGGCATGCTAATTACATTGCCGGTTGCCAAATTGCATTATCTCTTATAGTTTCCGAGATATGGACTATCGATAATTTACACCTTAGGCTCTGCTTCTAACTTAGCCCAAATTGTAAAATCGTCTTATCTATTGGCGATTTCGTTCCAATTCACATTCCAAGTAATATTCAGCATGCTAATTACATTGCCGGTTGCCAAATTGCATTATCTCTTATAGTTTCCGAGATATGGACTATCGATAATTTACACCTTAGGCTCTGCTTCTAACTTGGGCCCAAATTGTAAAATGGTCTTATCTATTGGCGATTTCGTTCCAATTCACATTCCAAGTAATATCCGGCATGCTAATTACATTGCCGGTTGCCAAATTGAATTATCTCTTATAGTTTCCGAGATATGGACTATCGATAATTTACACCTTAGGCTCTGCTTCTAACTTGGGCCCAAATTGTAAAATCGTCTTATCTATTGGCGATTTCGTTCCAATTCACATTCCAAGTAATATTCGGCATGCTAATTACATTGCCGGTTGCCAAATTGCATTATCTCTTATAGTTTCCGAGATATGGACTATCGGTAATTTACACCTTAGGCTCTGCTTCTAACTTGGGCCCAAATTGTAAAATGGTCTTACCTATTGGCGATTTCGTTCCAATTCACATTCCAAGTAATATTCGGCATGCTAATTACATTGCCGGTTGCCAAATTGCATTATCTCTTATAGTTTCCGAGATATGGACTATCGATAATTTACACCTTAGGCTCTGCTTCTAACTTGGGCCCAAATTGTAAAATGGTCTTATCTATTGGCGATTACGTTCCAATTCACATTCCAAGTAATATTCGGCATGCTAATTACATTGCCGGTTGCCAAATTGCATTATCTCTTATAGTTTCCGAGATATGGACTATCGATAATTTATACCTTAGGCTCTGTTTCTAACTTGGGCCCAAATTGTAAAATGGTATTCTCTATTGGCGATTTCGTTCCAATTCACATTCCAAGTAATATTCGGCATGCTAATTACATTGCCGGTTGCCAAATTGCATTATCTCTTATAGTTTCCGAGATATGGACTATCGGTAATTTACACCTTAGGCTCTGCTTCTAACTTGGGCCCAAATTGTAAAATGGTCTTACCTATTGGCGATTTCGTTCCAATTCACATTCCAAGTAATATTCGGCATGCTAATTACATTGCCGGTTGCCAAATTGCATTATCTCTTATAGTTTCCGAGATATGGACTATCGATAATTTACACCTTAGGCTCTGCTTCTAACTTGGGCCCAAATTGTAAAATGGTCTTATCTATTGGCGATTTCGTTCCAATTCACATTCCAAGTAATATTCGGCATGCTAATTACATTGCCGGTTGCCAAATTGCATTATCTCTTATAGTTTCCGAGATATGGACTATCGATAATTTACACCTTAGGCTCTGCTTCTAACTTGGGCCCAAATTGTAAAATGGTCTTATCTATTGGAGATTTCGTTCCAATTCACATTCCAAGTAATATTCGGCATGCTAATTACATTGCCGGTTGCCAAATTGAATTATCTCTTATAGTTTCCGAGATATGGACTATCGATAATTTACACCTTAGGCTCTGCTTCTAACTTAGCCCAAATTGTAAAATCGTCTTACCTATTGGCGATTTCGTTCCAATTCACATTCCAAGTAATATTCGGCATGCTAATTACATTGCCGGTTGCCAAATTGCATTATCTCTTATAGTTTCCGAGATATGGACTATCGATAATTTACACCTTAGGCTCTGCTTCTAACTTGGGCCCAAATTGTAAAATGGTCTTATCTATTGGCGATTACGTTCCAATTCACATTCCAAGTAATATTCGGCATGCTAATTACATTGCCGGTTGCCAAATTGCATTATCTCTTATAGTTTCCGAGATATGGACTATCGATAATTTATACCTTAGGCTCTGCTTCTAACTTGGGCCCAAATTGTAAAATGGTCTTCTCTATTGGCGATTTCGTTCCAATTCACATTCCAAGTAATATTCGGCATGCTAATTACATTGCCGGTTGCCAAATTGCATTATCTCTTATAGTTTCCGAGATATGGACTATCGATAATTTACACCTTAGGCTCTGTTTCTAACTTGGGCCCAAATTGTAAAATGGTCTTATCTATTGGCGATTTCGTTCCAATTCACATTCCAAGTAATATTCGGCATGCTAATTACATTGCCGGTTGCCAAATTGCATTATCTCTTATAGTTTCCGAGATATGGACTATCGATAATTTACACCTTAGGCTCTGCTTCTAACTTGGGCCCAAATTGTAAAATCGTCTTATCTATTGGCGATTTCGTTCCAATTCACATTCCAAGTAATATTCGGCATGCTAATTACATTGCCGGTTGCCAAATTGCATTATCTCTTATAGTTTCCGAGATATGGACTATCGGTAATTTACACCTTAGGCTCTGCTTCTAACTTGGGCCCAAATTGTAAAATGGTCTTACCTATTGGCGATTTCGTTCCAATTCACATTCCAAGTAATATTCGGCATGCTAATTACATTGCCGGTTGCCAAATTGCATTATCTCTTATAGTTTCCGAGATATGGACTATCGATAATTTACACCTTAGGCTCTGCTTCTAACTTGGGCCCAAATTGTAAAATGGTCTTATCTATTGGCGATTTCGTTCCAATTCACATTCCAAGTAATATTCGGCATGCTAATTACATTGCCGGTTGCCAAATTGCATTATCTCTTATAGTTTCCGAGATATGGACTATCGATAATTTACACCTTAGGCTCTGCTTCTAACTTGGGCCCAAATTGTAAAATGGTCTTATCTATTGGAGATTTCGTTCCAATTCACATTCCAAGTAATATTCGGCATGCTAATTACATTGCCGGTTGCCAAATTGAATTATCTCTTATAGTTTCCGAGATATGGACTATCGATAATTTACACCTTAGGCTCTGCTTCTAACTTAGCCCAAATTGTAAAATCGTCTTATCTATTGGCGATTTCGTTCCAATTCACATTCCAAGTAATATTCGGCATGCTAATTACATTGCCGGTAGCCAAATTGCATTATCTCTTATAGTTTCCGAGATATGGACTATCGATAATTTACACCTTAGGCTCTGCTTCTAACTTGGGCCCAAATTGTAAAATGTTCTTATCTATTGGCGATTTCGTTCCAATTCACATTCCAAGTAATATTCGGCATGCTAATTACATTGCCGGTTGCCAAATTGCATTATCTCTTATAGTTTCCGAGATATGGACTATCGATAATTTACATCTTAGGCTCTGCTTCTAACTTGGGCCCAAATTGTAAAATGGTCTTATCTATTGGCGATTTCGTTCCAATTCACATTCCAAGTAATATTCGGCATGCTAATTACATTGCCGGTTGCCAAATTGCATTATCTCTTATAGTTTCCGAGATATGGACTGTCGATAATTTACACCTTAGGCTCTGCTTCTAACTTGGGCCCAAATTGTAAAATGGTCTTATCTATTGGCGATTTCGTTCCAATTCACTTTCCAAGTAATATTCGGCATGCTAATTACATTGCCGGTTGCCAAATTGCATTATCTCTTATAGTTTCCGAGATATGGACTATCGATAATTTACACCTTAGGCTCTGCTTCTAACTTAGCCCAAATTGTAAAATCGTCTTATCTATTGGCGATTTCGTTCCAATTCACATTCCAAGTAATATTCGGCATGCTAATTACATTGCCTGTTGCCAAATTGCATTATCCCTTATAGTTTCCGAGATATGGACTATCGATAATTTGCACCTTAGGCTCTGCTTCTAACTTGGGCCCAAATTGTATAATGGTCTTATCTATTGCCGATTTCGTTCCAATTCACATTCCAAGTAATATTCGGCATGCTAGTTACATTGCCGGTTGCCAAATTGCATTATCTCTTATAGTTTCCGAGATATGGACTATCGATAATTTACACCTTAGGCTCTGCTTCTAACTTGGGCCCAAATTGTAAAATGGTCTTATCTATTGGAGATTTCATTCCAATTCACATTCCAAGTAATATTCGGCATGCTAATTACATTGCCGGTTGCCAAATTGCATTATCCCTTATAGTTTCCGAGATATGGACTATCGATAATTTGCACCTTAGGCTCTGCTTCTAACTTGGGCCCAAATTGTATAATGGTCTTATCTATTGCCGATTTCGTTCCAATTCACATTCCAAGTAATATTCGGCATGCTAATTACATTGCCGGTTGCCAAATTGCATTATCCCTTATAGTTTCCGAGATATGGACTATCGATAATTTGCACCTTAGGCTCTGCTTCTAACTTGGGCCCAAATTGTATAATGGTCTTATCTATTGCCGATTTCGTTCCAATTCACATTCCAAGTAATATTCGGCATGCTAATTACATTGCCGGTTGCCAAATTGCATTATCTCTTATAGTTTCCGAGATATGGACTATCGATAATTTACACCTTAGGCTCTGCTTCTAACTTGGGCCCAAATTGTAAAATGGTCTTATCTATTGGAGATTTCATTCCAATTCACATTCCAAGTAATATTCGGCATGCTAATTACATTGCCGGTTGCCAATTTGCAATATCTCTTATAGTTTCCGAGGTCTTATCTATTGGCGATTTCGTTCCAATTCACAATCCAAGTAGTATTCGGCATGCTAATTACATTGCCGGTTGCCAAATTGCATTATCTCTTATAGTTTCCGAGATATGGACTATCGATAATTTACACCTTAGGCTCTGCTTCTAACTTGGGCCCAAATTGTAAAATGGTCTTCCCTATTGGCGATTTCGTTCCAATTCACATTCCAAGTAATATTCGGCATGCTAATTACATTGCCGGTTGCCAAATTGCATTATCTCTTATAGTTTCCGAGATATGGACTATCGATAAGTTACACCTTAGGCTCTGCTTCTAACTTGGGCCCAAATTGTAAAATGGTCTTATCTATTGGCGATTTCGTTCCAATTCACATTCCAAGTAATATTCGGCATGCTAATTACATTGCCGGTTGCCAAATTGCATTATCTCTTATAGTTTCCGAGATATGGACTATCGATAATTTACACCTTAGGCTCTGCTTCTAACTTGGGCCCAAATTGTAAAATGGTCTTACCTATTGGCGATTTCGTTCCAATTCACAGTCCATGTAATATTCGGCATGCTAATTACATTGCCGGTTGCCAAATTGCATTATCTCTTATAGTTTCCGAGATATGGACTATCGATAATTTACACCTTAGGCTCTGCTTCTAACTTGGGCCCAAATTGTAAAATGGTCTTATCTATTGGCGATTTCGTTCCAATTCACATTCCAAGTAATATTCGGCATGCTAATTACATTGCCGGTTGCCAAATTGCATTATCTCTTATAGTTTCCGAGATATGGACTATCGATAATTTACACCTTAGGCTCTGCTTCTAACTTGGGCCCAAATTGTAAAATGGTCTTATCTATTGGCGATTTCGTTCCAATTCACATTCCAAGTAATATTCGGCATGCTAATTACATTGCCGGTTGCCAAATTGCATTATCTCTTATAGTTTCCGAGATATGGACTATCGATAATTTATACCTTAGGCTCTGCTTCTAACTTGGGCCCAAATTGTAAAATGGTCTTCTCTATTGGCGATTTCGTTCCAATTCACATTCCAAGTAATATTCGGCATGCTGATTACATTGCCGGTTGCCAAATTGCATTATCTCTTATAGTTTCCGAGATATGGACTATCGATAATTTACACCTTAGGCTCTGTTTCTAACTTGGGCCCAAATTGTAAAATGGTCTTATCTATTGGCGATTTCGTTCCAATTCACATTCCAAGTAATATTCGGCATGCTAATTACATTGCCGGTTGCCAAATTGCATTATCTCTTATAGTTTCCGAGATATGGACTATCGATAATTTACACCTTAGGCTCTGCTTCTAACTTGGGCCCAAATTGTAAAATGGTCTTATCTATTGGCGATTTCGTTCCAATTCACATTCCAAGTAGTATTCGGCATGCTAATTACAGTGCCAGTTGCCAAATTGCATTATCTCTTATAGTTTCCGAGATATGGACTATCGATAATTTACACCTTAGGCTCTGCTTCTAACTTGGGCCCAAATTGTAAAATGGTCTTATCTATTGGCGATTTCGTCCCAATTCACATTCCAAGTAATATTCGGCATGCTAATTACATTGCCGGTTGCGAAATTGCATTATCTCTTATAGTTTCCGAGATATGGACTATCGATAATTTACACCTTAGGCTCTGCTTCTAACTTGGGCCCAAATTGTAAAATGGTCTTATCTATTGGCGATTTCGTTCCAATTCACATTCCAAGTAATATTCGGCATGCTAATTACATTGCCGGTTGCCAAATTGCATTATCTCTTTTAGTTTCCGAGATATGGACTATCGATAATTTACACCTTAGGCTCTGCTTCCAACTTGGGCCCAAATTGTAAAATGGTCTTATCTATTGGCGATTTCGTTCCAATTCACATTCCAAGTAGTATTCGGCATGCTAATTACAGTGCCAGTTGCCAAATTGCATTATCTCTTATAGTTTCCGAGATATGGACTATCGATAATTTACACCTTAGGCTCTGTTTCTAACTTGGGCCCAAATTGTAAAATGGTCTTATCTATTGGCGATTTCGTTCCAATTCACATTCCAAGTAATATTCGGCATGCTAATTACATTGCCGGTTGCCAAATTGCATTATCTCTTATAGTTTCCCAGATATGGACTATCGATAATTTACACCTTAGGCTCTGCTTCTAACTTGGGCCCAAATTGTAAAATGGTCTTATCTATTGGCGATTACGTTCCAATTCACATTCCAAGTAATATTCGGCATGCTAATTACATTGCCGGTTGCCAAATTGCATTATCTCTTATAGTTTCCGAGATATGGACTATCGATAATTTATACTTTAGGCTCTGCTTCTAACTTGGGCCCAAATTGTAAAATGGTCTTCTCTATTGGCGATTTCGTTCCAATTCACATTCCAAGTAATATTCGGCATGCTAATTACATTGCCGGTTGCCAAATTGCATTATCTCTTATAGTTTCCGAGATATGGACTATCGATAATTTACACCTTAGGCTCTGTTTCTAACTTGGGCCCAAATTGTAAAATGGTCTTATCTATTGGCGATTTCGTTCCAATTCACATTCCAAGTAATATTCGGCATGCTAATTACATTGCCGGTTGCCAATTTGCATTATCTCTTATAGTTTCCGAGATATGGACTATCGATAATTTACACCTTAGGCTCTGCTTCTAACTTGGGCCCAAATTGTAAAATGGTCTTATCTATTGGCGATTTCGTTCCAATTCACTTTCCAAGTAATATTCGGCATGCTAATTACATTGCCGGTTGCCAAATTGCATTATCTCTTATAGTTTCCGAGATATGGACTATCGATAATTTACACCTTAGGCTCTGCTTCTAACTTGGGCCCAAATTGTAAAATGGTCTTATCTATTGGCGATTTCGTTCCAATTCACTTTCCAAGTAATATTCGGCATGCTAATTACATTGCCGGTTGCCAAATTGCATTATCTCTTATAGTTTCCGAGATATGGACTATCGATAATTTACACCTTAGGCTCTGCTTCTAACTTGGGCCCAAATTGTAAAATGGTCTTATCTATTGGCGATTTCGTTCCAATTCACATTCCAAGTAATATTCGGCATGCTAATTACATTGCCGGTTGCCAAATTGCATTATCTCTTATAGTTTCCGAGATATGGACTATCGATAATTTACACCTTAGGCTCTGCTTCTAACTTGGGCCCAAATTGTAAAATGGTCTTATCTATTGGAGATTTCGTTCCAATTCACATTCCAAGTAATATTCGGCATGCTAATTACATTGCCGGTTGCCAAATTGCATTATCTCTTATAGTTTCCGAGATATGGACTATCGATAATTTACACCTTAGGCTCTGCTTCTAACTTAGCCCAAATTGTAAAATCGTCTTATCTATTGGCGATTTCGTTCCAATTCACATTCCAAGTAATATTCGGCATGCTAATTACATTGCCGGTTGCCAAATTGCATTATCTCTTATAGTTTCCGAGATATGGACTATCGATAATTTACATCTTAGGCTCTGCTTCTAACTTGGGCCCAAATTGTAAAATGGTCTTATCTATTGGCGATTTCGTTCCAATTCACATTCCAAGTAATATTCGGCATGCTAATTACATTGCCGGTTGCCAAATTGCATTATCCCTTATAGTTTCCGAGATATGGACTATCGATAATTTACACCTTAGGCTCTGCTTCTAACTTGGGCCCAAATTGTATAACGGTCTTATCTATTGCCGATTTCGTTCCAATTCACATTCCAAGTAATATTCGGCATGCTAATTACATTGCCGGTTGCCAAATTGCATTATCTCTTATAGTTTCCGAGATATGGACTATCGATAATTTACACCTTAGGCTCTGCTTCTAACTTGGGCCCAAATTGTAAAATGGTCTTATCTATTGGAGATTTCATTCCAATTCACATTCCAAGTAATATTCGGCATGCTAATTACATTGCCGGTTGCCAAATTGCAATATCTCTTATAGTTTCCGAGGTCTTATATATTGGCGATTTCGTTCCAATTCACAATCCAAGTAGTATTCGGCATGCTAATTACATTGCCGGTTGCCAAATTGCATTATCTCTTATAGTTTCCGAGATATGGACTATCGATAATTTACACCTTAGGCTCTGCTTCTAACTTGGGCCCAAATTGTAAAATGGTCTTACCTATTGGCGATTTCGTTCCAATTCACATTCCAAGTAATATTCGGCATGCTAATTACATTGCCGGTTGCCAAATTGCATTATCTCTTATAGTTTCCGAGATATGGACTATCGATAATTTACACCTTAGGCTCTGCTTCTAACTTGGGCCCAAATTGTAAAATCGTCTTATCTATTGGCGATTTCGTTCCAATTCACATTCCAAGTAATATTCGGCATGCTAATTACATTGCCGGTTGCCAAATTGCATTATCTCTTATAGTTTCCGAGATATGGACTATCGGTAATTTACACCTTAGGCTCTGCTTCTAACTTGGGCCCAAATTGTAAAATGGTCTTAGCTATTGGCGATTTCGTTCCAATTCACATTCCAAGTAATATTCGGCATGCTAATTACATTGCCGGTTGCCAAATTGCATTATCTCTTATAGTTTCCGAGATATGGACTATCGATAATTTACACCTTAGGCTCTGCTTCTAACTTGGGCCCAAATTCTAAAATGGTCTTATCTATTGGCGATTTCGTTCCAATTCATATTCCAAGTAATATTCGGCATGCTAATTACATTGCCGGTTGCCAAATTGCATTATCTCTTATAGTTTCCGAGATATGGACTATCGATAATTTACATCTTAGGCTCTGCTTCTAACTTGGGCCCAAATTGTAAAATGGTCTTATCTATTGGCGATTTCGTTCCAATTCACTTTCCAAGTAATATTCGGCATGCTAATTACATTGCCGGTTGCCAAATTGCATTATCTCTTATAGTTTCCGAGATATGGACTATCGATAATTTACACCTTAGGCTCTGCTTCTAACTTGGGCCCAAATTGTAAAATGGTCTTATCTATTGGCGATTTCGTTCCAATTCACATTCCAAGTAATATTCGGCATGCTAATTACATTGCCGGTTGCCAAATTGCATTATCTCTTATAGTTTCCGAGATATGGACTATCGATAATTTACACCTTAGGCTCTGCTTCTAACTTGGGCCCAAATTGTAAAATGGTCTTATCTATTGGAGATTTCGTTCCAATTCACATACCAAGTAATATTCGGCATGCTAATTACATTGCCGGTTGCCAAATTGCATTATCTCTTATAGTTTCCGAGATATGGACTATCGATAATTTACACCTTAGGCTCTGCTTCTAACTTAGCCCAAATTGTAAAATCGTCTTATCTATTGGCGATTTCGTTCCAATTCACATTCCAAGTAATATTCAGCATGCTAATTACATTGCCGGTTGCCAAATTGCATTATCTCTTATAGTTTCCGAGATATGGACTATCGATAATTTACACCTTAGGCTCTGCTTCTAACTTGGGCCCAAATTGTAAAATGGTCTTATCTATTGGCGATTTCGTTCCAATTCACATTCCAAGTAATATCCGGCATGCTAATTACATTGCCGGTTGCCAAATTGAATTATCTCTTATAGTTTCCGAGATATGGACTATCGATAATTTACACCTTAGGCTCTGCTTCTAACTTGGGCCCAAATTGTAAAATCGTCTTATCTATTGGCGATTTCGTTCCAATTCACATTCCAAGTAATATTCGGCATGCTAATTACATTGCCGGTTGCCAAATTGCATTATCTCTTATAGTTTCCGAGATATGGACTATCGGTAATTTACACCTTAGGCTCTGCTTCTAACTTGGGCCCAAATTGTAAAATGGTCTTACCTATTGGCGATTTCGTTCCAATTCACATTCCAAGTAATATTCGGCATGCTAATTACATTGCCGGTTGCCAAATTGCATTATCTCTTATAGTTTCCGAGATATGGACTATCGATAATTTACACCTTAGGCTCTGCTTCTAACTTGGGCCCAAATTGTAAAATGGTCTTATCTATTGGCGATTACGTTCCAATTCACATTCCAAGTAATATTCGGCATGCTAATTACATTGCCGGTTGCCAAATTGCATTATCTCTTATAGTTTCCGAGATATGGACTATCGATAATTTATACCTTAGGCTCTGTTTCTAACTTGGGCCCAAATTGTAAAATGGTCTTCTCTATTGGCGATTTCGTTCCAATTCACATTCCAAGTAATATTCGGCATGCTAATTACATTGCCGGTTGCCAAATTGCATTATCTCTTATAGTTTCCGAGATATGGACTATCGATAATTTACACCTTAGGCTCTGTTTCTAACTTGGGCACAAATTGTAAAATGGTCTTATCTATTGGCGATTTCGTTCCAATTCACATTCCAAGTAATATTCGGCATGCTAATTACATTGCCGGTTGCCAAATTGCATTATCTCTTATAGTTTCCGAGATATGGACTATCGATAATTTACACCTTAGGCTCTGCTTCTAACTTGGGCCCAAATTGTAAAATCGTCTTATCTATTGGCGATTTCGTTCCAATTCACATTCCAAGTAATATTCGGCATGCTAATTACATTGCCGGTTGCCAAATTGCATTATCTCTTATAGTTTCCGAGATATGGACTATCGGTAATTTACACCTTAGGCTCTGCTTCTAACTTGGGCCCAAATTGTAAAATGGTCTTACCTATTGGCGATTTCGTTCCAATTCACATTCCAAGTAATATTCGGCATGCTAATTACATTGCCGGTTGCCAAATTGCATTATCTCTTATAGTTTCCGAGATATGGACTATCGATAATTTACACCTTAGGCTCTGCTTCTAACTTGGGCCCAAATTGTAAAATGGTCTTATCTATTGGCGATTTCGTTCCAATTCACATTCCAAGTAATATTCGGCATGCTAATTACATTGCCGGTTGCCAAATTGCATTATCTCTTATAGTTTCCGAGATATGGACTATCGATAATTTACACCTTAGGCTCTGCTTGTAACTTGGGCCCAAATTGTAAAATGGTCTTATCTATTGGAGATTTCGTTCCAATTCACATTCCAAGTAATATTCGGCATGCTAATTACATTGCCGGTTGCCAAATTGAATTATCTCTTATAGTTTCCGAGATATGGACTATCGATAATTTACACCTTAGGCTCTGCTTCTAACTTAGCCCAAATTGTAAAATCGTCTTACCTATTGGCGATTTCGTTCCAATTCACATTCCAAGTAATATTCGGCATGCTAATTACATTGCCGGTTGCCAAATTGCATTATCTCTTATAGTTTCCGAGATATGGACTATCGATAATTTACACCTTAGGCTCTGCTTCTAACTTGGGCCCAAATTGTAAAATGGTCTTATCTATTGGCGATTACGTTCCAATTCACATTCCAAGTAATATTCGGCATGCTAATTACATTGCCGGTTGCCAAATTGCATTATCTCTTATAGTTTCCGAGATATGGACTATCGATAATTTATACCTTAGGCTCTGCTTCTAACTTGGGCCCAAATTGTAAAATGGTCTTCTCTATTGGCGATTTCGTTCCAATTCACATTCCAAGTAATATTCGGCATGCTAATTACATTGCCGGTTGCCAAATTGCATTATCTCTTATAGTTTCCGAGATATGGACTATCGATAATTTACACCTTAGGCTCTGTTTCTAACTTGGGCCCAAATTGTAAAATGGTCTTATCTATTGGCGATTTCGTTCCAATTCACATTCCAAGTAATATTCGGCATGCTAATTACATTGCCGGTTGCCAAATTGCATTATCTCTTATAGTTTCCGAGATATGGACTATCGATAATTTACACCTTAGGCTCTGCTTCTAACTTGGGCCCAAATTGTAAAATCGTCTTATCTATTGGCGATTTCGTTCCAATTCACATTCCAAGTAATATTCGGCATGCTAATTACATTGCCGGTTGCCAAATTGCATTATCTCTTATAGTTTCCGAGATATGGACTATCGGTAATTTACACCTTAGGCTCTGCTTCTAACTTGGGCCCAAATTGTAAAATGGTCTTACCTATTGGCGATTTCGTTCCAATTAACATTCCAAGTAATATTCGGCATGCTAATTACATTGCCGGTTGCCAAATTGCATTATCTCTTATAGTTTCCGAGATATGGACTATCGGTAATTTACACCTTAGGCTCTGCTTCTAACTTGGGCCCAAATTGTAAAATGGTCTTATCTATTGGCGATTTCGTTCCAATTCACATTCCAAGTAATATTCGGCATGCTAATTACATTGCCGGTTGCCAAATTGCATTATCTCTTATAGTTTCCGAGATATGGACTATCGATAATTTACACCTTAGGCTCTGCTTCTAACTTGGGCCCAAATTGTAAAATGGTCTTATCTATTGGCGATTTCGTTCCAATTCACATTCCAAGTAATATTCGGCATGCTAATTACATTGCCGGTTGCCAAATTGCATTATCTCTTATAGTTTCCGAGATATGGACTATCGATAATTTACACCTTAGGCTCTGCTTCTAACTTGGGCCCAAATTGTAAAATGGTCTTATCTATTGGAGATTTCGTTCCAATTCACATTCCAAGTAATATTCGGCATGCTAATTACATTGCCGGTTGCCAAATTGAATTATCTCTTATAGTTTCCGAGATATGGACTATCGATAATTTACATCTTAGGCTCTGCTTCTAACTTAGCCCAAATTGTAAAATCGTCTTATCTATTGGCGATTTCGTTCCAATTCACATTCCAAGTAATATTCGGCATGCTAATTACATTGCCGGTAGCCAAATTGCATTATCTCTTATAGTTTCCGAGATATGGACTATCGATAATTTACACCTTAGGCTCTGCTTCTAACTTGGGCCCAAATTGTAAAATGGTCTTATCTATTGGCGATTTCGTTCCAATTCACATTCCAAGTAATATTCGGCATGCTAATTACATTGCCGGTTGCCAAATTGTATTATCTCTTATAGTTTCCGTGATATGGACTATCGATAATTTACATCTTAGGCTCTGCTTCTAACTTGGGCCCAAATTGTAAAATGGTCTTATCTATTGGCGATTTCGTTCCAATTCACATTCCAAGTAATATTCGGCATGCTAATTACATTGCCGGTTGCCAAATTGCATTATCTCTTATAGTTTCCGAGATATGGACTGTCGATAATTTACACCTTAGGCTCTGCTTCTAACTTGGGCCCAAATTGTAAAATGGTCTTATCTATTGGCGATTTCGTTCCAATTCACTTTCCAAGTAATATTCGGCATGCTAATTACATTGCCGGTTGCCAAATTGCATTATCTCTTATAGTTTCCGAGATATGGACTATCGATAATTTACACCTTAGGCTCTGCTTCTAACTTGGGCCCAAATTGTAAAATGGTCTTATCTATTGGCGATTTCGTTCCAATTCACTTTCCAAGTAATATTCGGCATGCTAATTACATTGCCGGTTGCCAAATTGCATTATCTCTTATAGTTTCCGAGATATGGACTATCGATAATTTACACCTTAGGCTCTGCTTCTAACTTAGCCCAAATTGTAAAATCGTCTTATCTATTGGCGATTTCGTTCCAATTCACATTCCAAGTAATATTCGGCATGCTAATTACATTGCCGGTTGCCAAATTGCATTATCCCTTATAGTTTCCGAGATATGGACTATCGATAATTTGCACCTTAGGCTCTGCTTCTAACTTGGGCCCAAATTGTATAATGGTCTTATCTATTGCCGATTTCGTTCCAATTCACATTCCAAGTAATATTCGGCATGCTAGTTACATTGCCGGTTGCCAAATTGCATTATCTCTTATAGTTTCCGAGATATGGACTATCGATAATTTACACCTTAGGCTCTGCTTCTAACTTGGGCCCAAATTGTAAAATGGTCTTATCTATTGGCGATTTCATTCCAATTCACATTCCAAGTAATATTCGGCATGCTAATTACATTGCCGGTTGCCAAATTGCATTATCCCTTATAGTTTCCGAGATATGGACTATCGATAATTTGCACCTTAGGCTCTGCTTCTAACTTGGGCCCAAATTGTATAATGGTCTTATCTATTGCCGATTTCGTTCCAATTCACATTCCAAGTAATATTCGGCATGCTAATTACATTGCCGGTTGCCAAATTGCATTATCTCTTATAGTTTCCGAGATATGGACTATCGATAATTTACACCTTAGGCTCTGCTTCTAACTTGGGCCCAAGTTGTAAAATGGTCTTATCTATTGGCGATTTCGTTCCAATTCACATTCCAAGTAATATTCGGCATGCTAATTACATTGCCGGTTGCCAAATTGCATTATCCCTTATAGTTTCCGAGATATGGACTATCGATAATTTGCACCTTAGGCTCTGCTTCTAACTTGGGCCCAAATTGTATAATGGTCTTATCTATTGCCGATTTCGTTCCAATTCACATTCCAAGTAATATTCGGCATGCTAATTACATTGCCGGTTGCCAAATTGCATTATCTCTTATAGTTTCCGAGATATGGACTATCGATAATTTACACCTTAGGCTCTGCTTCTAACTTGGGCCCAAATTGTAAAATGGTCTTATCTATTGGAGATTTCATTCCAATTCACATTCCAAGTAATATTCGGCATGCTAATTACATTGCCGGTTGCCAATTTGCAATATCTCTTATAGTTTCCGAGGTCTTATCTATTGGCGATTTCGTTCCAATTCACAATCCAAGTAGTATTCGGCATGCTAATTACATTGCCGGTTGCCAAATTGCATTATCTCTTATAGTTTCCGAGATATGGACTATCGATAATTTACACCTTAGGCTCTGCTTCTAACTTGGGCCCAAATTGTAAAATGGTCTTATCTATTGGCGATTTCGTTCCAATTCACATTCCAAGTAATATCCGGCATGCTAATTACATTGCCGGTTGCCAAATTGAATTATCTCTTATAGTTTCCGAGATATGGACTATCGATAATTTACACCTTAGGCTCTGCTTCTAACTTGGGCCCAAATTGTAAAATCGTCTTATCTATTGGCGATTTCGTTCCAATTCACATTCCAAGTAATATTCGGCATGCTAATTACATTGCCGGTTGCCAAATTGCATTATCTCTTATAGTTTCCGAGATATGGACTATCGGTAATTTACACCTTAGGCTCTGCTTCTAACTTGGGCCCAAATTGTAAAATGGTCTTACCTATTGGCGATTTCGTTCCAATTCACATTCCAAGTAATATTCGGCATGCTAATTACATTGCCGGTTGCCAAATTGCATTATCTCTTATAGTTTCCGAGATATGGACTATCGATAATTTACACCTTAGGCTCTGTTTCTAACTTGGGCCCAAATTGTAAAATGGTCTTATCTATTGGCGATTTCGTTCCAATTCACATTCCAAGTAATATTCGGCATGCTAATTACATTGCCGGTTGCCAAATTGCATTATCTCTTATAGTTTCCGAGATATGGACTATCGATAATTTACACCTTAGGCTCTGCTTCTAACTTGGGCCCAAATTGTAAAATCGCCTTATCTATTGGCGATTTCGTTCCAATTCACATTCCAAGTAATATTCGGCATGCTAATTACATTGCCGGTTGCCAAATTGCATTATCTCTTATAGTTTCCGAGATATGGACTATCGGTAATTTACACCTTAGGCTCTGCTTCTAACTTGGGCCCAAATTGTAAAATGGTCTTACCTATTGGCGATTTCGTTCCAATTCACATTCCAAGTAATATTCGGCATGCTAATTACATTGCCGGTTGCCAAATTGCATTATCTCTTATAGTTTCCGAGATATGGACTATCGGTAATTTACACCTTAGGCTCTGCTTCTAACTTGGGCCCAAATTGTAAAATGGTCTTATCTATTGGCGATTTCGTTCCAATTCACATTCCAAGTAATATTCGGCATGCTAATTACATTGCCGGTTGCCAAATTGCATTATCTCTTATAGTTTCCGAGATATGGACTATCGATAATTTACACCTTAGGCTCTGCTTCTAACTTGGGCCCAAATTGTAAAATGGTCTTATCTATTGGCGATTTCGTTCCAATTCACATTCCAAGTAATATTCGGCATGCTAATTACATTGCCGGTTGCCAAATTGCATTATCTCTTATAGTTTCCGAGATATGGACTATCGATAATTTACACCTTAGGCTCTGCTTCTAACTTGGGCCCAAATTGTAAAATGGTCTTATCTATTGGAGATTTCGTTCCAATTCACATTCCAAGTAATATTCGGCATGCTAATTACATTGCCGGTTGCCAAATTGAATTACCTCTTATAGTTTCCGAGATATGGACTATCGATAATTTACATCTTAGGCTCTGCTTCTAACTTAGCCCAAATTGTAAAATCGTCTTATCTATTGGCGATTTCGTTCCAATTCACATTCCAAGTAATATTCGGCATGCTAATTACATTGCCGGTAGCCAAATTGCATTATCTCTTATAGTTTCCGAGATATGGACTATCGATAATTTACATCTTAGGCTCTGCTTCTAACTTAGCCCAAATTGTAAAATCGTCTTATCTATTGGCGATTTCGTTCCAATTCACATTCCAAGTAATATTCGGCATGCTAATTACATTGCCGGTAGCCAAATTGCATTATCTCTTATAGTTTCCGAGATATGGACTATCGATAATTTACACCTTAGGCTCTGCTTCTAACTTGGGCCCAAATTGTAAAATGGTCTTATCTATTGGCGATTTCGTTCCAATTCACATTCCAAGTAATATTCGGCATGCTAATTACATTGCCGGTTGCCAAATTGTATTATCTCTTATAGTTTCCGTGATATGGACTATCGATAATTTACATCTTAGGCTCTGCTTCTAACTTGGGCCCAAATTGTAAAATGGTCTTATCTATTGGCGATTTCGTTCCAATTCACATTCCAAGTAATATTCGGCATGCTAATTACATTGCCGGTTGCCAAATTGCATTATCTCTTATAGTTTCCGAGATATGGACTGTCGATAATTTACACCTTAGGCTCTGCTTCTAACTTGGGCCCAAATTGTAAAATGGTCTTATCTATTGGCGATTTCGTTCCAATTCACTTTCCAAGTAATATTCGGCATGCTAATTACATTGCCGGTTGCCAAATTGCATTATCTCTTATAGTTTCCGAGATATGGACTATCGATAATTTACACCTTAGGCTCTGCTTCTAACTTGGGCCCAAATTGTAAAATGGTCTTATCTATTGGCGATTTCGTTCCAATTCACTTTCCAAGTAATATTCGGCATGCTAATTACATTGCCGGTTGCCAAATTGCATTATCTCTTATAGTTTCCGAGATATGGACTATCGATAATTTACACCTTAGGCTCTGCTTCTAACTTAGCCCAAATTGTAAAATCGTCTTATCTATTGGCGATTTCGTTCCAATTCACATTCCAAGTAATATTCGGCATGCTAATTACATTGCCGGTTGCCAAATTGCATTATCCCTTATAGTTTCCGAGATATGGACTATCGATAATTTGCACCTTAGGCTCTGCTTCTAACTTGGGCCCAAATTGTATAATGGTCTTATCTATTGCCGATTTCGTTCCAATTCACATTCCAAGTAATATTCGGCATGCTAGTTACATTGCCGGTTGCCAAATTGCATTATCTCTTATAGTTTCCGAGATATGGACTATCGATAATTTACACCTTAGGCTCTGCTTCTAACTTGGGCCCAAATTGTAAAATGGTCTTATCTATTGGAGATTTCATTCCAATTCACATTCCAAGTAATATTCGGCATGCTAATTACATTGCCGGTTGCCAAATTGCATTATCCCTTATAGTTTCCGAGATATGGACTATCGATAATTTGCACCTTAGGCTCTGCTTCTAACTTGGGCCCAAATTGTATAATGGTCTTATCTATTGCCGATTTCGTTCCAATTCACATTCCAAGTAATATTCGGCATGCTAATTACATTGCCGGTTGCCAAATTGCATTATCTCTTATAGTTTCCGAGATATGGACTATCGATAATTTACACCTTAGGCTCTGCTTCTAACTTGGGCCCAAGTTGTAAAATGGTCTTATCTATTGGCGATTTCGTTCCAATTCACATTCCAAGTAATATTCGGCATGCTAATTACATTGCCGGTTGCCAAATTGCATTATCCCTTATAGTTTCCGAGATATGGACTATCGATAATTTGCACCTTAGGCTCTGCTTCTAACTTGGGCCCAAATTGTATAATGGTCTTATCTATTGCCGATTTCGTTCCAATTCACATTCCAAGTAATATTCGGCATGCTAATTACATTGCCGGTTGCCAAATTGCATTATCTCTTATAGTTTCCGAGATATGGACTATCGATAATTTACACCTTAGGCTCTGCTTCTAACTTGGGCCCAAATTGTAAAATGGTCTTATCTATTGGAGATTTCATTCCAATTCACATTCCAAGTAATATTCGGCATGCTAATTACATTGCCGGTTGCCAATTTGCAATATCTCTTATAGTTTCCGAGGTCTTATCTATTGGCGATTTCGTTCCAATTCACAATCCAAGTAGTATTCGGCATGCTAATTACATTGCCGGTTGCCAAATTGCATTATCTCTTATAGTTTCCGAGATATGGACTATCGATAATTTACACCTTAGGCTCTGCTTCTAACTTGGGCCCAAATTGTAAAATGGTCTTATCTATTGGCGATTTCGTTCCAATTCACATTCCAAGTAATATCCGGCATGCTAATTACATTGCCGGTTGCCAAATTGAATTATCTCTTATAGTTTCCGAGATATGGACTATCGATAATTTACACCTTAGGCTCTGCTTCTAACTTGGGCTCAAATTGTAAAATCGTCTTATCTATTGGCGATTTCGTTCCAATTAACATTCCAAGTAATATTCGGCATGCTAATTACATTGCCGGTTGCCAAATTGCATTATCTCTTATAGTTTCCGAGATATGGACTATCGGTAATTTACACCTTAGGCTCTGCTTCTAACTTGGGCCCAAATTGTAAAATGGTCTTACCTATTGGCGATTTCGTTCCAATTCACATTCCAAGTAATATTCGGCATGCTAATTACATTGCCGGTTGCCAAATTGCATTATCTCTTATAGTTTCCGAGATATGGACTATCGATAATTTACACCTTAGGCTCTGTTTCTAACTTGGGCCCAAATTGTAAAATGGTCTTATCTATTGGCGATTTCGTTCCAATTCACATTCCAAGTAATATTCGGCATGCTAATTACATTGCCGGTTGCCAAATTGCATTATCTCTTATAGTTTCCGAGATATGGACTATCGATAATTTACACCTTAGGCTCTGCTTCTAACTTGGGCCCAAATTGTAAAATCGTCTTATCTATTGGCGATTTCGTTCCAATTCACATTCCAAGTAATATTCGGCATGCTAATTACATTGCCGGTTGCCAAATTGCATTATCTCTTATAGTTTCCGAGATATGGACTATCGGTAATTTACACCTTAGGCTCTGCTTCTAACTTGGGCCCAAATTGTAAAATGGTCTTACCTATTGGCGATTTCGTTCCAATTCACATTCCAAGTAATATTCGGCATGCTAATTACATTGCCGGTTGCCAAATTGCATTATCTCTTATAGTTTCCGAGATATGGACTATCGGTAATTTACACCTTAGGCTCTGCTTCTAACTTGGGCCCAAATTGTAAAATGGTCTTATCTATTGGCGATTTCGTTCCAATTCACATTCCAAGTAATATTCGGCATGCTAATTACATTGCCGGTTGCCAAATTGCATTATCTCTTATAGTTTCCGAGATATGGACTATCGATAATTTACACCTTAGGCTCTGCTTCTAACTTGGGCCCAAATTGTAAAATGGTCTTATCTATTGGCGATTTCGTTCCAATTCACATTCCAAGTAATATTCGGCATGCTAATTACATTGCCGGTTGCCAAATTGCATTATCTCTTATAGTTTCCGAGATATGGACTATCGATAATTTACACCTTAGGCTCTGCTTCTAACTTGGGCCCAAATTGTAAAATGGTCTTATCTATTGGAGATTTCGTTCCAATTCACATTCCAAGTAATATTCGGCATGCTAATTACATTGCCGGTTGCCAAATTGAATTACCTCTTATAGTTTCCGAGATATGGACTATCGATAATTTACATCTTAGGCTCTGCTTCTAACTTAGCCCAAATTGTAAAATCGTCTTATCTATTGGCGATTTCGTTCCAATTCACATTCCAAGTAATATTCGGCATGCTAATTACATTGCCGGTAGCCAAATTGCATTATCTCTTATAGTTTCCGAGATATGGACTATCGATAATTTACACCTTAGGCTCTGCTTCTAACTTGGGCCCAAATTGTAAAATGGTCTTATCTATTGGCGATTTCGTTCCAATTCACATTCCAAGTAATATTCGGCATGCTAATTACATTGCCGGTTGCCAAATTGCATTATCTCTTATAGTTTCCGAGATATGGACTATCGATAATTTACATCTTAGGCTCTGCTTCTAACTTGGGCCCAAATTGTAAAATGGTCTTATCTATTGGCGATTTCGTTCCAATTCACATTCCAAGTAATATTCGGCATGCTAATTACATTGCCGGTTGCCAAATTGCATTATCTCTTATAGTTTCCGAGATATGGACTGTCGATAATTTACACCTTAGGCTCTGCTTCTAACTTGGGCCCAAATTGTAAAATGGTCTTATCTATTGGCGATTTCGTTCCAATTCACTTTCCAAGTAATATTCGGCATGCTAATTACATTGCCGGTTGCCAAATTGCATTATCTCTTATAGTTTCCGAGATATGGACTATCGATAATTTACACCTTAGACTCTGCTTCTAACTTGGGCCCAAATTGTAAAATCGTCTTATCTATTGGCGATTTCGTTCCAATTCACTTTCCAAGTAATATTCGGCATGCTAATTACATTGCCGGTTGCCAAATTGCATTATCTCTTATAGTTTCCGAGATATGGACTATCGATAATTTACACCTTAGGCTCTGCTTCTAACTTAGCCCAAATTGTAAAATCGTCTTATCTATTGGCGATTTCGTTCCAATTCACATTCCAAGTAATATTCGGCATGCTAATTACATTGCCGGTTGCCAAATTGCATTATCCCTTATAGTTTCCGAGATATGGACTATCGATAATTTGCACCTTAGGCTCTGCTTCTAACTTGGGCCCAAATTGTATAATGGTCTTATCTATTGCCGATTTCGTTCCAATTCACATTCCAAGTAATATTCGGCATGCTAGTTACATTGCCGGTTGCCAAATTGCATTATCTCTTATAGTTTCCGAGATATGGACTATCGATAATTTACACCTTAGGCTCTGCTTCTAACTTGGGCCCAAATTGTAAAATGGTCTTATCTATTGGAGATTTCATTCCAATTCACATTCCAAGTAATATTCGGCATGCTAATTACATTGCCGGTTGCCAAATTGCATTATCCCTTATAGTTTCCGAGATATGGACTATCGATAATTTGCACCTTAGGCTCTGCTTCTAACTTGGGCCCAAATTGTATAATGGTCTTATCTATTGCCGATTTCGTTCCAATTCACATTCCAAGTAATATTCGGCATGCTAATTACATTGCCGGTTGCCAAATTGCATTATCTCTTATAGTTTCCGAGATATGGACTATCGATAATTTACACCTTAGGCTCTGCTTCTAACTTGGGCCCAAGTTGTAAAATGGTCTTATCTATTTTCGATTTCGTTCCAATTCACATTCCAAGTAATATTCGGCATGCTAATTACATTGCCGGTTGCCAAATTGCATTATCTATTATAGTTTCCGAGATATGGACTATCGATAATTTACACCTTAGGCTCTGCTTCTAACTTGGGCCCAAATTGTAAAATGGTCTTATCTATTGGCGATTTCGTTCCAATTCACATTCCAAGTAATATTCGGCATGCTAATTACATTGCCGGTTGCCAAATTGCATTATCTCTTATAGTTTCCGAGATATGGACTATCGATAATTTACACCTTAGGCTCTGCTTCTAACTTGGGCCCAAATTGTAAAATGGTCTTATCTATTGGAGATTTCGTTCCAATTCACATTCCAAGTAATATTCGGCATGCTAATTACATTGCCGGTTGCCAAATTGAATTATCTCTTATAGTTTCCGAGATATGGACTATCGATAATTTACACCTTAGGCTCTGCTTCTAACTTAGCCCAAATTGTAAAATCGTCTTATCTATTGGCGATTTCGTTCCAATTCACATTCCAAGTAATATTCGGCATGCTAATTACATTGCCGGTTGCCAAATTGCATTATCTCTTATAGTTTCCGAGATATGGACTATCGATAATTTACACCTTAGGCTCTGCTTCTAACTTGGGCCCAAATTGTAAAATGGTCTTATCTATTGGCGATTTCGTTCCAATTCACATTCCAAGTAATAGTCGGCATGCTAATTACATTGCCGGTTGCCAAATTGCATTATCTCTTATAGTTTCCGAGATATGGACTGTCGATAATTTACACCTTAGGCTCTGCTTCTAACTTGGGCCCAAATTGTAAAATGGTCTTATCTATTGGCGATTTCGTTCCAATTCACTTTCCAAGTAATATTCGGCATGCTAATTACATTGCCGGTTGCCAAATTGCATTATCTCTTATAGTTTCCGAGATATGGACTATCGATAATTTACACCTTAGGCTCTGCTTCTAACTTGGGCCCAAATTGTAAAATGGTCTTATCTATTGGCGATTTCGTTCCAATTCACTTTCCAAGTAATATTCGGCATGCTAATTACATTGCCGGTTGCCAAATTGCATTATCTCTTATAGTTTCCGAGATATGGACTATCGATAATTTACACCTTAGGCTCTGCTTCTAACTTAGCCCAAATTGTAAAATCGTCTTATCTATTGGCGATTTCGTTCCAATTCACATTCCAAGTAATATTCGGCATGCTAATTACATTGCCGGTTGCCAAATTGCATTATCCCTTATAGTTTCCGAGATATGGACTATCGATAATTTGCACCTTAGGCTCTGCTTCTAACTTGGGCCCAAATTGTATAATGGTCTTATCTATTGTCGATTTCGTTCCAATTCACATTCCAAGTAATATTCGTCATGCTAATTACATTGCCGGTTGCCAAATTGCATTATCTCTTATAGTTTCCGAGATATGGACTATCGATAATTTACACCTTAGGCTCTGCTTCTAACTTGGGCCCAAATTGTAAAATGGTCTTATCTATTGGAGATTTCATTCCAATTCACATTCCAAGTAATATTCGGCATGCTAATTACATTGCCGGTTGCCAAATTGCATTATCCCTTATAGTTTCCGAGATATGGACTATCGATAATTTGCACCTTAGGCTCTGCTTCTAACTTGGGCCCAAATTGTATAATGGTCTTATCTATTGCCGATTTCGTTCCAATTCACATTCCAAGTAATATTCGGCATGCTAATTACATTGCCGGTTGCCAAATTGCATTATCTCTTATAGTTTCCGAGATATGGACTATCGATAATTTACACCTTAGGCTCTGCTTCTAACTTGGGCCCAAATTGTAAAATGGTCTTATCTATTGGAGATTTCATTCCAATTCACATTCCAAGTAATATTCGGCGTGCTAATTACATTGCCGGTTGCCAATTTGCAATATCTCTTATAGTTTCCGAGGTCTTATCTATTGGCGATTTCGTTCCAATTCACAATCCAAGTAGTATTCGGCATGCTAATTACATTGCCGGTTGCCAAATTGCATTATCTCTTATAGTTTCCGAGATATGGACTATCGATAATTTACACCTTAGGCTCTGCTTCTAACTTGGGCCCAAATTGTAAAATGGTCTTACCTATTGGCGATTTCGTTCCAATTCACATTCCAAGTAATATTCGGCATGCTAATTACATTGCCGGTTGCCAAATTGCATTATCTCTTATAGTTTCCGAGATATGGACTATCGGTAATTTACACCTTAGGCTCTGCTTCTAACTTGGGCCCAAATTGTAAAATGGTCTTACCTATTGGCGATTTCGTTCCAATTCACATTCCAAGTAATATTCGGCATGCTAATTACATTGCCGGTTGCCAAATTGCATTATCTATTATAGTTTCCGAGATATGGACTATCGATAATTTACACCTTAGGCTCTGCTTCTAACTTGGGCCCAAATTGTAAAATGGTCTTATCTATTGGCGATTTCGTTCCAATTCACATTCCAAGTAATATTCGGCATGCTAATTACATTGCCGGTTGCCAAATTGCATTATCTCTTATAGTTTCCGAGATATGGACTATCGATAATTTACACCTTAGGCTCTGCTTCTAACTTGGGCCCAAATTGTAAAATGGTCTTATCTATTGGAGATTTCGTTCCAATTCACATTCCAAGTAATATTCGGCATGCTAATTACATTGCCGGTTGCCAAATTGAATTATCTCTTATAGTTTCCGAGATATGGACTATCGATAATTTACACCTTAGGCTCTGCTTCTAACTTAGCCCAAATTGTAAAATCGTCTTATCTATTGGCGATTTCGTTCCAATTCACATACCAAGTAATATTCGGCATGCTAATTACATTGCCGGTTGCCAAATTGCATTATCTCTTATAGTTTCCGAGATATGGACTATCGATAATTTACACCTTAGGCTCTGCTTCTAACTTGGGCCCAAATTGTAAAATGGTCTTATCTATTGGCGATTTCGTTCCAATTCACATTCCAAGTAATATTCGGCATGCTAATTACATTGCCGGTTGCCAAATTGCATTATCTCTTATAGTTTCCGGGATATGGACTGTCGATAATTTACACCTTAGGCTCTGCTTCTAACTTGGGCCCAAATTGTAAAATGGTCTTATCTATTGGCGATTTCGTTCCAATTCACTTTCCAAGTAATATTCGGCATGCTAATTACATTGCCGGTTGCCAAGTTGCATTATCTCTTATAGTTTCCGAGATATGGACTATCGATAATTTACACCTTAGGCTCTGCTTCTAACTTGGGCCCAAATTGTAAAATGGTCTTATCTATTGGCGATTTCGTTCCAATTCACTTTCCAAGTAATATTCGGCATGCTAATTACATTGCCGGTTGCCAAATTGCATTATCTCTTATAGTTTCCGAGATATGGACTATCGATAATTTACACCTTAGGCTCTGCTTCTAACTTAGCCCAAATTGTAAAATCGTCTTATCTATTGGCGATTTCGTTCCAATTCACATTCCAAGTAATATTCGGCATGCTAATTACATTGCCGGTTGCCAAATTGCATTATCCCTTATAGTTTCCGAGATATGGACTATCGATAATTTGCACCTTAGGCTCTGCTTCTAACTTGGGCCCAAATTGTATAATGGTCTTATCTATTGCCGATTTCGTTCCAATTCACATTCCAAGTAATATTCGGCATGCTAATTACATTGCCGGTTGCCAAATTGCATTATCTCTTATAGTTTCCGAGATATGGACTATCGATAATTTACACCTTAGGCTCTGCTTCTAACTTGGGCCCAAATTGTAAAATGGTCTTATCTATTGGAGATTTCATTCCAATTCACATTCCAAGTAATATTCGGCATGCTAATTACATTGCCGGTTGCCAAATTGCATTATCCCTTATAGTTTCCGAGATATGGACTATCGATAATTTGCACCTTAGGCTCTGCTTCTAACTTGGGCCCAAATTGTATAATGGTCTTATCTATTGCCGATTTCGTTCCAATTCACATTCCAAGTAATATTCGGCATGCTAATTACATTGCCGGTTGCCAAATTGCATTATCTCTTATAGTTTCCGAGATATGGACTATCGATAATTTACATCTTAGGCTCTGCTTCTAACTTGGGCCCAAATTGTAAAATGGTCTTATCTATTGGAGATTTCATTCCAATTCACATTCCAAGTAATATTCGGCATGCTAATTACATTGCCGGTTGCCAAATTGCATTATCCCTTATAGTTTCCGAGATATGGACTATCGATAATTTGCACCTTAGGCTCTGCTTCTAACTTGGGCCCAAATTGTATAATGGCCTTATCTATTGCCGATTTCGTTCCAATTCACATTCCAAGTAATATTCGGCATGCTAATTACATTGCCGGTTGCCAAATTGCATTATCTCTTATAGTTTCCGAGATATGGACTATCGATAATTTACACCTTAGGCTCTGCTTCTAACTTGGGCCCAAATTGTAAAATGGTCTTACCTATTGGCGATTTCGTTCCAATTCACATTCCAAGTAATATTCGGCATGCTAATTACATTGCCGGTTGCCAAATTGCATTATCCCTTATAGTTTCCGAGATATGGACTATCGATAATTTACATCTTAGGCTCTGCTTCTAACTTGGGCCCAAATTGTAAAATGGTCTTATCTATTGGCGATTTCGTTCCAATTCACATTCCAAGTAATATTCGGCATGCTAATTACATTGCCGGTTGCCAAATTGCATTATCTCTTATAGTTTCCGAGATATGGACTATCGATAATTTATACCTTAGGCTCTGCTTCTAACTTGGGCCCAAATTGTAAAATGGTCTTCTCTATTGGCGATTTCGTTCCAATTCACATTCCAAGTAATATTCGGCATGCTAATTACATTGCCGGTTGCCAAATTGCATTATCTCTTATGGTTTCCGAGATATGGACTATCGATAATTTACACCTTAGGCTCTGTTTCTAACTTGGGCCCAAATTGTAAAATGGTCTTATCTATTGGCGATTTCGTTCCAATTCACATTCCAAGTAATATTCGGCATGCTAATTACATTGCCGGTTGCCAAATTGCATTATCTCTTATAGTTTCCGAGATATGGACGATCGATAATTTACACCTTAGGCTCTGCTTCTAACTTGGGCCCAAATTGTAAAATGGTCTTATCTATTGGAGATTTCGTTCCAATTCACATTCCAAGTAATATTCGGCATGCTAATTACATTGCCGGTTGCCAAATTGCATTATCTCTTATAGTTTCCGAGATATGGACTATCGATAATTTACACCTTAGGCTCTGCTTCTAACTTGGGCCCAAATTGTAAAATGGTCTTATCTATTGGCGATTTCGTTCCAATTCACATTCCAAGTAATATCCGGCATGCTAATTACATTGCCGGTTACCAAATTGAATTATCTCTTATAGTTTCCGAGATATGGACTATCGATAATTTACACCTTAGGCTCTGCTTCTAACTTGGGCCCAAATTGTAAAATGGTCTTACCTATTGGCGATTTCGTTCCAATTCACATTCCAAGTAATATTCGGAATGCTAATTACATTGCCGGTTGCCAAATTGCATTATCTCTTATAGTTTTCGAGATATGGACTATCGATAATTTACACCTTAGGCTCTGCTTCTAACTTGGGCCCAAATTGTAAAATGGTCTTATCTATTGGCGATTTCGTTCCAATTCACATTCCAAGTAATATTCGGCATGCTAATTACATTGCCGGTTGCCAAATTGCATTATCTCTTATAGTTTCCGAGATATGGACTATCGGTAATTTACACCTTAGGCTCTGCTTCGAACTTGGGCCCAAATTGTAAAATGGTCTTATCTATTGGCGATTTCGTTCCAATTCACATTCCAAGTAATATTCGGCATGCTAATTACATTGCCGGTTGCCAAATTGCATTATCTCTTATAGTTTCCGAGATATGGACTATCGATAATTTACACCTTAGGCTCTGCTTCTAACTTGGGCCCAAATTGTAAAATGGTCTTACCTATTGGCGGTTTCGTTCCAATTCACATTCCATGTAATATTTGGCATGCTAATTACATTGCCGGTTGCGAAATTGCATTATCTCTTATAGTTTCCGAGATATGGACTATCGATAATTTACACCTTAGGCTCTGCTTCTAACTTGGGCCCAAATTGTAAAATGGTCTTCTCTATTGGCGATTTCGTTCCAATTCACATTCCAAGTAATATTCGGCATGCTAATTACATTGCCGGTTGCCAAATTGCATTATCTCTTATAGTTTCCGAGATATGGACTATCGATAATTTACACCTTAGGCTCTGTTTCTAACTTGGGCCCAAATTGTAAAATGGTCTTATCTATTGGCGATTTCGTTCCAATTCACATTCCAAGTAATATTCGGCATGCTAATTACATTGCCGGTTGCCAAATTGCATTATCTCTTATAGTTTCCGAGATATGGACTATCGATAATTTACACCTTAGGCTCTGCTTCTAACTTGGGCCCAAATTGTAAAATCGTCTTATCTATTGGCGATTTCGTTC
Source organism: Rhynchophorus ferrugineus (assembly GCF_030347505.1). NCBI lineage: Eukaryota > Metazoa > Arthropoda > Insecta > Coleoptera > Curculionidae > Rhynchophorus > Rhynchophorus ferrugineus. Next base: position 106,151 of record NW_027472783.1, on the reverse strand, counting down.
CAATTCACATTCCAAGTAATATTCGGCATGCTAATTACATTGCCGGTTGCCAAATTGCTTTATCTCTTATAGTATCCGAGATATGGACTATCGGTAATTTACACCTTAGGCTCTGCTTCTAACTTGGGCCCAAATTGTAAAATGGTCTTACCTATTGGCGATTTCGTTCCAATTCACATTCCAAGTAATATTCGGCATGCTAATTACATTGCCGGTTGCCAAATTGCATTATCTCTTATAGTTTCCGAGATATGGACTATCGATAATTTACACCTTAGGCTCTGCTTCTAACTTGGGCCCAAATTGTAAAATGGTCTTATCTATTGGCGATTACGTTCCAATTCACATTCCAAGTAATATTCGGCATGCTAATTACATTGCCGGTTGCCAAATTGCATTATCTCTTACAGTTTCCGAGATATGGACTATCGATAATTTATACTTTAGGCTCTGCTTCTAACTTGGGCCCAAATTGTAAAATGGTCTTCTCTATTGGCGATTTCGTTCCAATTCACATTCCAAGTAATATTCGGCATGCTAATTACATTGCCGGTTGCCAAATTGCATTATCTCTTATAGTTTCCGAGATATGGACTATCGATAATTTACACCTTAGGCTCTGTTTCTAACTTGGGCCCAAATTGTAAAATGGTCTTATCTATTGGCGATTTCGTTCCAATTCACATTCCAAGTAATATTCGGCATGCTAATTACATTGCCGGTTGCCAAATTGCATTATCTCTTATAGTTTCCGAGATATGGACTATCGATAATTTACACCTTAGGCTCTGCTTCTAACTTGGGCCCAAATTGTAAAATCGTCTTATCTATTGGCGATTTCGTTCCAATTCACATTCCAAGTAATATTCGGCATACTAATTACATTGCCGGTTGCCAAATTGCATTATCTCTTATAGTTTCCGAGATATGGACTATCGGTAATTTACACCTTAGGCTCTGCTTCTAACTTGGCTCAAATTGTAAAATGGTCTTACCTATTGGCGATTTCGTTCCAATTCACATTCCAAGTAATATTCGGCATGCTAATTACATTGCCGGTTGCCAAATTGCATTATCTCTTATAGTTTCCGAGATATGGACTATCGATAATTTACATCTTAGGCTCTGCTTCTAACTTGGGCCCAAATTGTAAAATGGTCTTATCTATTGGCGATTTCGTTCCAATTCACATTCCAAGTAATATTCGGCATGCTAATTACATTGCCGGTTGCCAAATTGCATTATCTCTTATAGTTTCCGAGATATGGACTGTCGATAATTTACACCTTAGGCTCTGCTTCTAACTTGGGCCCAAATTGTAAAATGGTCTTATCTATTGGCGATTTCGTTCCAAATCACTTTCCAAGTAATATTCGGCATGCTAATTACATTGCCGGTTGCCAAATTGCATTATCTCTTATAGTTTCCGAGATATGGACTATCGATAATTTACACCTTAGGCTCTGCTTCTAACTTGGGCCCAAATTGTAAGATGGTCTTATCTATTGGCGATTTCGTTCCAATTCACTTTCCAAGTAATATTCGGCATGCTAATTACATTGCCGGTTGCCAAATTGCATTATCTCTTATAGTTTCCGAGATATGGACTATCGATAATTTACACCTTAGGCTCTGCTTCTAACTTGGGCCCAAATTGTAAAATGGTCTTATCTATTGGCGATTTCGTTCCAATTCACATTGCAAGTAATATTCGGCATGCTAATTACATTGCCGGTTGCCAAATTGCATTATCTCTTATAGTTTCCGAGATATGGACTATCGATAATTTACACCTTAGGCTCTGCTTCTAACTTGGGCCCAAATTGTAAGATGGTCTTATCTATTGGAGATTTCGTTCCAATTCACATTCCAAGTAATATTCGGCATGCTAATTACATTGCCGGTTGCCAAATTGCATTATCTCTTATAGTTTCCGAGATATGGACTATCGATAATTTACACCTTAGGCTCTGCTTCTAACTTAGCCCAAATTGTAAAATCGTCTTATCTATTGGCGATTTCGTTCCAATTCACATTCCAAGTAATATTCAGCATGCTAATTACATTGCCGGTTGCCAAATTGCATTATCTCTTATAGTTTCCGAGATATGGACTATCGATAATTTACACCTTAGGCTCTGCTTCTAACTTGGGCCCAAATTGTAAAATGGTCTAATCTATTGGCGATTTCGTTCCAATTCACATTCCAAGTAATATCCGGCATGCTAATTACATTGCCGGTTGCCAAATTGAATTATCTCTTATAGTTTCCGAGATATGGACTATCGATAATTTACACCTTAGGCTCTGCTTCTAACTTGGGCCCAAATTGTAAAATCGTCTTATCTATTGGCGATTTCGTTCCAATTCACATTCCAAGTAATATTCGGCATGCTAATTACATTGCCGGTTGCCAAATTGCATTATCTCTTATAGTTTCCGAGATATGGACTATCGGTAATTTACACCTTAGGCTCTGCTTCTAACTTGGGCCCAAATTGTAAAATGGTCTTACCTATTGGCGATTTCGTTCCAATTCACATTCCAAGTAATATTCGGCATGCTAATTACATTGCCGGTTGCCAAATTGCATTATCTCTTATAGTTTCCGAGATATGGACTATCGATAATTTACACCTTAGGCTCTGCTTCTAACTTGGGCCCAAATTGTAAAATGGTCTTATCTATTGGCGATTACGTTCCAATTCACATTCCAATTAATATTCGGCATGCTAATTACATTGCCGGTTGCCAAATTGCATTATCTCTTATAGTTTCCGAGATATGGACTATCGATAATTTATACCTTAGGCTCTGCTTCTAACTTGGGCCCAAATTGTAAAATGGTCTTCTCTATTGGCGATTTCGTTCCAATTCACATTCCAAGTAATATTCGGCATGCTAATTACATTGCCGGTTGCCAAATTGCATTATCTCTTATAGTTTCCGAGATATGGACTATCGATAATTTACACCTTAGGCTCTGTTTCTAACTTGGGCCCAAATTGTAAAATGGTCTTATCTATTGGCGATTTCGTTCCAATTCACATTCCAAGTAATATTCGGCATGCTAATTACATTGCCGGTTGCCAAATTGCATTATCTCTTATAGTTTCCGAGATATGGACTATCGGTAATTTACACCTTAGGCTCTGCTTCGAACTTGGGCCCAAATTGTAAAATGGTCTTATCTATTGGCGATTTCGTTCCAATTCACATTCCAAGTAATATTCGGCATGCTAATTACATTGCCGGTTGCCAAATTGCATTATCTCTTATAGTTTCCGAGATATGGACTATCGATAATTTACACCTTAGGCTCTGCTTCTAACTTGGGCCCAAATTGTAAAATGGTCTTACCTATTGGCGGTTTCGTTCCAATTCACATTCCATGTAATATTTGGCATGCTAATTACATTGCCGGTTGCGAAATTGCATTATCTCTTATAGTTTCCGAGATATGGACTATCGATAATTTACACCTTAGGCTCTGCTTCTAACTTGGGCCCAAATTGTAAAATGGTCTTCTCTATTGGCGATTTCGTTCCAATTCACATTCCAAGTAATATTCGGCATGCTAATTACATTGCCGGTTGCCAAATTGCATTATCTCTTATAGTTTCCGAGATATGGACTATCGATAATTTACACCTTAGGCTCTGTTTCTAACTTGGGCCCAAATTGTAAAATGGTCTTATCTATTGGCGATTTCGTTCCAATTCACATTCCAAGTAATATTCGGCATGCTAATTACATTGCCGGTTGCCAAATTGCATTATCTCTTATAGTTTCCGAGATATGGACTATCGATAATTTACACCTTAGGCTCTGCTTCTAACTTGGGCCCAAATTGTAAAATCGTCTTATCTATTGGCGATTTCGTTCCAATTCACATTCCAAGTAATATTCGGCATGCTAATTACATTGCCGGTTGCCAAATTGCTTTATCTCTTATAGTATCCGAGATATGGACTATCGGTAATTTACACCTTAGGCTCTGCTTCTAACTTGGGCCCAAATTGTAAAATGGTCTTACCTATTGGCGATTTCGTTCCAATTCACATTCCAAGTAATATTCGGCATGCTAATTACATTGCCGGTTGCCAAATTGCATTATCTCTTATAGTTTCCGAGATATGGACTATCGATAATTTACACCTTAGGCTCTGCTTCTAACTTGGGCCCAAATTGTAAAATGGTCTTATCTATTGGCGATTACGTTCCAATTCACATTCCAAGTAATATTCGGCATGCTAATTACATTGCCGGTTGCCAAATTGCATTATCTCTTACAGTTTCCGAGATATGGACTATCGATAATTTATACTTTAGGCTCTGCTTCTAACTTGGGCCCAAATTGTAAAATGGTCTTCTCTATTGGCGATTTCGTTCCAATTCACATTCCAAGTAATATTCGGCATGCTAATTACATTGCCGGTTGCCAAATTGCATTATCTCTTATAGTTTCCGAGATATGGACTATCGATAATTTACACCTTAGGCTCTGTTTCTAACTTGGGCCCAAATTGTAAAATGGTCTTATCTATTGGCGATTTCGTTCCAATTCACATTCCAAGTAATATTCGGCATGCTAATTACATTGCCGGTTGCCAAATTGCATTATCTCTTATAGTTTCCGAGATATGGACTATCGATAATTTACACCTTAGGCTCTGCTTCTAACTTGGGCCCAAATTGTAAAATCGTCTTATCTATTGGCGATTTCGTTCCAATTCACATTCCAAGTAATATTCGGCATACTAATTACATTGCCGGTTGCCAAATTGCATTATCTCTTATAGTTTCCGAGATATGGACTATCGGTAATTTACACCTTAGGCTCTGCTTCTAACTTGGCTCAAATTGTAAAATGGTCTTACCTATTGGCGATTTCGTTCCAATTCACATTCCAAGTAATATTCGGCATGCTAATTACATTGCCGGTTGCCAAATTGCATTATCTCTTATAGTTTCCGAGATATGGACTATCGATAATTTACATCTTAGGCTCTGCTTCTAACTTGGGCCCAAATTGTAAAATGGTCTTATCTATTGGCGATTTCGTTCCAATTCACATTCCAAGTAATATTCGGCATGCTAATTACATTGCCGGTTGCCAAATTGCATTATCTCTTATAGTTTCCGAGATATGGACTGTCGATAATTTACACCTTAGGCTCTGCTTCTAACTTGGGCCCAAATTGTAAAATGGTCTTATCTATTGGCGATTTCGTTCCAAATCACTTTCCAAGTAATATTCGGCATGCTAATTACATTGCCGGTTGCCAAATTGCATTATCTCTTATAGTTTCCGAGATATGGACTATCGATAATTTACACCTTAGGCTCTGCTTCTAACTTGGGCCCAAATTGTAAGATGGTCTTATCTATTGGCGATTTCGTTCCAATTCACTTTCCAAGTAATATTCGGCATGCTAATTACATTGCCGGTTGCCAAATTGCATTATCTCTTATAGTTTCCGAGATATGGACTATCGATAATTTACACCTTAGGCTCTGCTTCTAACTTGGGCCCAAATTGTAAAATGGTCTTATCTATTGGCGATTTCGTTCCAATTCACATTGCAAGTAATATTCGGCATGCTAATTACATTGCCGGTTGCCAAATTGCATTATCTCTTATAGTTTCCGAGATATGGACTATCGATAATTTACACCTTAGGCTCTGCTTCTAACTTGGGCCCAAATTGTAAGATGGTCTTATCTATTGGAGATTTCGTTCCAATTCACATTCCAAGTAATATTCGGCATGCTAATTACATTGCCGGTTGCCAAATTGCATTATCTCTTATAGTTTCCGAGATATGGACTATCGATAATTTACACCTTAGGCTCTGCTTCTAACTTAGCCCAAATTGTAAAATCGTCTTATCTATTGGCGATTTCGTTCCAATTCACATTCCAAGTAATATTCAGCATGCTAATTACATTGCCGGTTGCCAAATTGCATTATCTCTTATAGTTTCCGAGATATGGACTATCGATAATTTACACCTTAGGCTCTGCTTCTAACTTGGGCCCAAATTGTAAAATGGTCTAATCTATTGGCGATTTCGTTCCAATTCACATTCCAAGTAATATCCGGCATGCTAATTACATTGCCGGTTGCCAAATTGAATTATCTCTTATAGTTTCCGAGATATGGACTATCGATAATTTACACCTTAGGCTCTGCTTCTAACTTGGGCCCAAATTGTAAAATCGTCTTATCTATTGGCGATTTCGTTCCAATTCACATTCCAAGTAATATTCGGCATGCTAATTACATTGCCGGTTGCCAAATTGCATTATCTCTTATAGTTTCCGAGATATGGACTATCGGTAATTTACACCTTAGGCTCTGCTTCTAACTTGGGCCCAAATTGTAAAATGGTCTTACCTATTGGCGATTTCGTTCCAATTCACATTCCAAGTAATATTCGGCATGCTAATTACATTGCCGGTTGCCAAATTGCATTATCTCTTATAGTTTCCGAGATATGGACTATCGATAATTTACACCTTAGGCTCTGCTTCTAACTTGGGCCCAAATTGTAAAATGGTCTTATCTATTGGCGATTACGTTCCAATTCACATTCCAATTAATATTCGGCATGCTAATTACATTGCCGGTTGCCAAATTGCATTATCTCTTATAGTTTCCGAGATATGGACTATCGATAATTTATACCTTAGGCTCTGCTTCTAACTTGGGCCCAAATTGTAAAATGGTCTTCTCTATTGGCGATTTCGTTCCAATTCACATTCCAAGTAATATTCGGCATGCTAATTACATTGCCGGTTGCCAAATTGCATTATCTCTTATAGTTTCCGAGATATGGACTATCGATAATTTACACCTTAGGCTCTGTTTCTAACTTGGGCCCAAATTGTAAAATGGTCTTATCTATTGGCGATTTCGTTCCAATTCACATTCCAAGTAATATTCGGCATGCTAATTACATTGCCGGTTGCCAAATTGCATTATCTCTTATAGTTTCCGAGATATGGACTATCGATAATTTACACCTTAGGCTCTGCTTCTAACTTGGGCCCAAATTGTAAAATCGTCTTATCTATTGGCGATTTCGTTCCAATTCACATTCCAAGTAATATTCGGCATGCTAATTACATTGCCGGTTGCCAAATTGCATTATCTCTTATAGTTTCCGAGATATGGACTATCGGTAATTTACACCTTAGGCTCTGCTTCTAACTTGGGCCCAAATTGTAAAATGGTCTTACCTATTGGCGATTTCGTTCCAATTCACATTCCAAGTAATATTCGGCATGCTAATTACATTGCCGGTTGCCAAATTGCATTATCTCTTATAGTTTCCGAGATATGGACTATCGATAATTTACACCTTAGGCTCTGCTTCTCACTTGGGCCCAAATTGTAAAATGGTCTTATCTATTGGCGATTTCGTTCCAATTCACATTCCAAGTAATATTCGGCATGCTAATTACATTGCCGGTTGCCAAATTGCATTATCTCTTTTAGTTTCCGAGATATGGACTATCGATAATTTACACCTTAGGCTCTGCTTCCAACTTGGGCCCAAATTGTAAAATGGTCTTATCTATTGGCGATTTCGTTCCAATTCACATTCCAAGTAATATTCGGCATGCTAATTACATTGCCGGTTGCCAAATTGCATTATCTCTTATAGTTTCCGAGATATGGACTATCGATAATTTACACCTTAGGCTCTGCTTCTAACTTTGGCCCAAATTGTAAAATGGCCTTATCTATTGGCGATTTCGTTCCAATTCACATTCCAAGTAATATTCGGCATGCTAATTACATTGCCGGTTGCCAAATTGCATTATCTCTTATAGTTTCCGAGATATGGACTATCGATAATTTACACCTTAGGCTCTGCTTCTAACTTGGGCCCAAATTGTAAAATGGTCTTATCTATTGGCGATTTCGTTCCAATTCACATTCCAAGTAATATTCGGCATGCTAATTTCATTGCCGGTGGCCAAATTGAATTATCTCTTATAGTTTCCGAGATATGGACTATCGATAATTTACACCTTAGGCTCTGCTTCTAACTTGGGCCCAAATTGTAAAATGGTCTTACCTATTGGCGATTTCGTTCCAATTCACATTCCATGTAATATTCGGCATGCTAATTACATTGCCGGTTGCCAAATTGCATTATCTCTTATAGTTTCCGAGATATGGACTATCGATAATTTACACCTTAGGCTCTGCTTCTAACTTGGGCCCAAATTGTAAAATGGTCTTATCTATTGGCGATTTCGTTCCAATTCACATTCCAAGTAATATTCGGCATGCTAATTACATTGCCGGTTGCCAAATTGCATTATCTCTTATAGTTTCCGAGATATGGACTATCGATAATTTACACCTTAGGCTCTGCTTCTAACTTGGGCCCAAATTGTAAAATGGTCTTATCTATTGGCGATTTCGTTCCAATTCACATTCCAAGTAATATTCGGCATGCTAATTACATTGCCGGTTGCCAAATTGCATTATCTCTTATAGTTTCCGAGATATGGACTATCGATAATTTATACCTTAGGCTCTACTTCTAACTTGGGCCCAAATTGTAAAATGGTCTTCTCTATTGGCGATTTCGTTCCAATTCACATTCCAAGTAATATTCGGCATGCTAATTACATTGCCGGTTGCCAAATTGCATTATCTCTTATAGTTTCCGAGATATGGACTATCGATAATTTACACCTTAGGCTCTGTTTCTAACTTGGGCCCAAATTGTAAAATGGTCTTATCTATTGGCGATTTCGTTCCAATTCACATTCCAAGTAATATTCGGCATGCTAATTACATTGCCGGTTGCCAAATTGCATTATCTCTTATAGTTTCCGAGATATGGACTATCGATAATTTACACCTTAGGCTCTGCTTCTAACTTGGGCCCAAATTGTAAAATGGTCTTATCTATTGGCGATTTCGTTCCAATTCACATTCCAAGTAATATTCGGCATGCTAATTACATTGCCGGTTGCCAAATTGCTTTATCTCTTATAGTTTCCGAGATATGGACTATCGGTAATTTACACCTTAGGCTCTGCTTCTAACTTGGGCCCAAATTGTAAAATGGTCTTACCTATTGGCGATTTCGTTCCAATTCACATTCCAAGTAATATTCGGCATGCTAATTACATTGCCGGTTGCCAAATTGCATTATCTCTTATAGTTTCCGAGATATGGACTATCGATAATTTACACCTTAGGCTCTGCTTCTAACTTGGGCCCAAATTGTAAAATGGTCTTATCTATTGGCGATTACGTTCCAATTCACATTCCAAGTAATATTCGGCATGCTAATTACATTGCCGGTTGCCAAATTGCATTATCTCTTACAGTTTCCGAGATATGGACTATCGATAATTTATACTTTAGGCTCTGCTTCTAACTTGGGCCCAAATTGTAAAATGGTCTTCTCTATTGGCGATTTCGTTCCAATTCACATTCCAAGTAATATTCGGCATGCTAATTACATTGCCGGTTGCCAAATTGCATTATCTCTTATAGTTTCCGAGATATGGACTATCGATAATTTACACCTTAGGCTCTGTTTCTAACTTGGGCCCAAATTGTAAAATGGTCTTATCTATTGGCGATTTCGTTCCAATTCACATTCCAAGTAATATTCGGCATGCTAATTACATTGCCGGTTGCCAAATTGCATTATCTCTTATAGTTTCCGAGATATGGACTATCGATAATTTACACCTTAGGCTCTGCTTCTAACTTGGGCCCAAATTGTAAAATGGTCTTATCTATTGGCGATTTCGTTCCAATTCACATTCCAAGTAATATTCGGCATGCTAATTACATTGCCGGTTGCCAAATTGCTTTATCTCTTATAGTTTCCGAGATATGGACTATCGGTAATTTACACCTTAGGCTCTGCTTCTAACTTGGGCCCAAATTGTAAAATGGTCTTACCTATTGGCGATTTCGTTCCAATTCACATTCCAAGTAATATTCGGCATGCTAATTACATTGCCGGTTGCCAAATTGCATTATCTCTTATAGTTTCCGAGATATGGACTATCGATAATTTACACCTTAGGCTCTGCTTCTAACTTGGGCCCAAATTGTAAAATGGTCTTATCTATTGGCGATTACGTTCCAATTCACATTCCAAGTAATATTCGGCATGCTAATTACATTGCCGGTTGCCAAATTGCATTATCTCTTACAGTTTCCGAGATATGGACTATCGATAATTTATACTTTAGGCTCTGCTTCTAACTTGGGCCCAAATTGTAAAATGGTCTTCTCTATTGGCGATTTCGTTCCAATTCACATTCCAAGTAATATTCGGCATGCTAATTACATTGCCGGTTGCCAAATTGCATTATCTCTTATAGTTTCCGAGATATGGACTATCGATAATTTACACCTTAGGCTCTGTTTCTAACTTGGGCCCAAATTGTAAAATGGTCTTATCTATTGGCGATTTCGTTCCAATTCACATTCCAAGTAATATTCGGCATGCTAATTACATTGCCGGTTGCCAAATTGCATTATCTCTTATAGTTTCCGAGATATGGACTATCGATAATTTACACCTTAGGCTCTGCTTCTAACTTGGGCCCAAATTGTAAAATCGTCTTATCTATTGGCGATTTCGTTCCAATTCACATTCCAAGTAATATTCGGCATACTAATTACATTGCCGGTTGCCAAATTGCATTATCTCTTATAGTTTCCGAGATATGGACTATCGGTAATTTACACCTTAGGCTCTGCTTCTAACTTGGCCCAAATTGTAAAATGGTCTTACCTATTGGCGATTTCGTTCCAATTCACATTCCAAGTAATATTCGGCATGCTAATTACATTGCCGGTTGCCAAATTGCATTATCTCTTATAGTTTCCGAGATATGGACTATCGATAATTTACACCTTAGGCTCTGCTTCTAACTTGGGCCCAAATTGTAAAATGGTCTTATCTATTGGCGATTTCGTTCCAATTCACATTCCAAGTAATATTCGGCATGCTAATTACATTGCCGGTTGCCAAATTGCATTATCTCTTATAGTTTCCGAGATATGGACTATCGATAATTTACATCTTAGGCTCTGCTTCTAACTTGGGCCCAAATTGTAAAATGGTCTTATCTATTGGCGATTTCGTTCCAATTCACATTCCAAGTAATATTCGGCATGCTAATTACATTGCCGGTTGCCAAATTGCATTATCTCTTATAGTTTCCGAGATATGGACTGTCGATAATTTACACCTTAGGCTCTGCTTCTAACTTGGGCCCAAATTGTAAAATGGTCTTATCTATTGGCGATTTCGTTCCAAATCACTTTCCAAGTAATATTCGGCATGCTAATTACATTGCCGGTTGCCAAATTGCATTATCTCTTATAGTTTCCGAGATATGGACTATCGATAATTTACACCTTAGGCTCTGCTTCTAACTTGGGCCCAAATTGTAAAATCGTCTTATCTATTGGCGATTTCGTTCCAATTCACATTCCAAGTAATATTCATCATGCTAATTACATTGCCGGTTGCCAAATTGCATTATCTCTTATAGTTTCCGAGATATGGACTATCGATAATTTACACCTTAGGCTCTGCTTCTAACTTGGGCCCAAATTGTAAAATGGTCTAATCTATTGGCGATTTCGTTCCAATTCACATTCCAAGTAATATCCGGCATGCTAATTACATTGCCGGTTGCCAAATTGAATTATCTCTTATAGTTTCCGAGATATGGACTATCGATAATTTACACCTTAGGCTCTGCTTCTAACTTGGGCCCAAATTGTAAAATCGTCTTATCTATTGGCGATTTCGTTCCAATTCACATTCCAAGTAATATTCGGCATGCTAATTACATTGCCGGTTGCCAAATTGCATTATCTCTTATAGTTTCCGAGATATGGACTATCGGTAATTTACACCTTAGGCTCTGCTTCTAACTTGGGCCCAAATTGTAAAATGGTCTTACCTATTGGCGATTTCGTTCCAATTCACATTCCAAGTAATATTCGGCATGCTAATTACATTGCCGGTTGCCAAATTGCATTATCTCTTATAGTTTCCGAGATATGGACTATCGATAATTTACACCTTAGGCTCTGCTTCTAACTTGGGCCCAAATTGTAAAATGGTCTTATCTATTGGCGATTACGTTCCAATTCACATTCCAAGTAATATTCGGCATGCTAATTACATTGCCGGTTGCCAAATTGCATTATCTCTTATAGTTTCCGAGATATGGACTATCGATAATTTATACCTTTGGCTCTGCTTCTAACTTGGGCCCAAATTGTAAAATGGTCTTCTCTATTGGCGATTTCGTTCCAATTCACATTCCAAGTAATATTCGGCATGCTAATTACATTGCCGGTTGCCAAATTGCATTATCTCTTATAGTTTCCGAGATATGGACTATCGATAATTTACACCTTAGGCTCTGTTTCTAACTTGGGCCCAAATTGTAAAATGGTCTTATCTATTGGCGATTTCGTTCCAATTCACATTCCAAGTAATATTCGGCATGCTAATTACATTGCCGGTTGCCAAATTGCATTATCTCTTATAGTTTCCGAGATATGGACTATCGATAATTTACACCTTAGGCTCTGCTTCTAACTTGGGCCCAAATTGTAAAATCGTCTTATCTATTGGCGATTTCGTTCCAATTCACATTCCAAGTAATATTCGGCATGCTAATTACATTGCCGGTTGCCAAATTGCATTATCTCTTATAGTTTCCGAGATATGGACTATCGGTAATTTACACCTTAGGCTCTGCTTCTAACTTGGGCCCAAATTGTAAAATGGTCTTACCTATTGGCGATTTCGTTCCAAATCACATTCCAAGTAATATTCGGCATGCTAATTACATTGCCGGTTGCCAAATTGCATTATCTCTTATAGTTTCCGAGATATGGACTATCGATAATTTACACCTTAGGCTCTGCTTCTCACTTGGGCCCAAATTGTAAAATGGTCTTATCTATTGGCGATTTCGTTCCAATTCACATTCCAAGTAATATTCGGCATGCTAATTACATTGCCGGTTGCCAAATTGCATTATCTCTTATAGTTTCCGAGACATGGACTATCGATAATTTACATCTTAGGCTCTGCTTCTAACTTGGGCCCAAATTGTAAAATGGTCTTATCTATTGGCGATTTCGTTCCAATTCACATTCCAAGTAATATTCGGCATGCTAATTACATTGCCGGTTGCCAAATTGCATTATCTCTTATAGTTTCCGAGATATGGATTGTCGATAATTTACACCTTAGGCTCTGCTTCTAACTTGGGCCCAAATTGTAAAATGGTCTTATCTATTGGCGATTTCGTTCCAATTCACTTTCCAAGTAATATTCGGCATGCTAATTACATTGCCGGTTGCCAAATTGCATTATCTCTTATAGTTTCCGAGATATGGACTATCGATAATTTACACCTTAGGCTCTGCTTCTAACTTGGGCCCAAATTGTAAAATGGTCTTATCTATTGGCGATTTCGTTCCAATTCACTTTCCAAGTAATATTCGGCATGCTAATTACATTGCCGGTTGCCAAATTGCATTATCTCTTATAGTTTCCGAGATATGGACTATCGATAATTTACACCTTAGGCTCTGCTTCTAACTTGGGCCCAAATTGTAAAATGGTCTTATCTATTGGCGATTACGTTCCAATTCACATTCCAAGTAATATTCGGCATGCTAATTACATTGCCGGTTGCCAAATTGCATTATCTCTTATAGTTTCCGAGATATGGACTATCGATAATTTATACCTTAGGCTCTGCTTCTAACTTGGGCCCAAATTGTAAAATGGTCTTCTCTATTGGCGATTTCGTTCCAATTCACATTCCAAGTAATATTCGGCATGCTAATTACATTGCCGGTTGCCAAATTGCATTATCTCTTATAGTTTCCGAGATATGGACTATCGATAATTTACACCTTAGGCTCTGTTTCTAACTTGGGCCCAAATTGTAAAATGGTCTTATCTATTGGCGATTTCGTTCCAATTCACATTCCAAGTAATATTCGGCATGCTAATTACATTGCCGGTTGCCAAATTGCATTATCTCTTATAGTTTCCGAGATATGGACTATCGATAATTTACACCTTAGGCTCTGCTTCTAACTTGGGCCCAAATTGTAAAATCGTCTTATCTATTGGCGATTTCGTTCCAATTCACATTCCAAGTAATATTCGGCATGCTAATTACATTGCCGGTTGCCAAATTGCATTATCTCTTATAGTTTCCGAGATATGGACTATCGATAATTTACACCTTAGGCTCTGCTTCTCACTTGGGCCCAAATTGTAAAATGGTCTTATCTATTGGCGATTTCGTTCCAATTCACATTCCAAGTAATATTCGGCATGCTAATTACATTGCCGGTTGCCAAATTGCATTATCTCTTATAGTTTCCGAGATATGGACTATCGATAATTTACATCTTAGGCTCTGCTTCTAACTTGGGCCCAAATTGTAAAATGGTCTTATCTATTGGCGATTTCGTTCCAATTCACATTCCAAGTAATATTCGGCATGCTAATTACATTGCCGGTTGCCAAATTGCATTATCTCTTATAGTTTCCGAGATATGGATTGTCGATAATTTACACCTTAGGCTCTGCTTCTAACTTGGGCCCAAATTGTAAAATGGTCTTATCTATTGGCGATTTCGTTCCAATTCACTTTCCAAGTAATATTCGGCATGCTAATTACATTGCCGGTTGCCAAATTGCATTATCTCTTATAGTTTCCGAGATATGGACTATCGATAATTTACACCTTAGGCTCTGCTTCTAACTTGGGCCCAAATTGTAAAATGGTCTTATCTATTGGCGATTTCGTTCCAATTCACTTTCCAAGTAATATTCGGCATGCTAATTACATTGCCGGTTGCCAAATTGCATTATCTCTTATAGTTTCCGAGATATGGACTATCGATAATTTACACCTTAGGCTCTGCTTCTAACTTGGGCCCAAATTGTAAAATGGTCTTATCTATTGGCGATTACGTTCCAATTCACATTCCAAGTAATATTCGGCATGCTAATTACATTGCCGGTTGCCAAATTGCATTATCTCTTATAGTTTCCGAGATATGGACTATCGATAATTTATACCTTAGGCTCTGCTTCTAACTTGGGCCCAAATTGTAAAATGGTCTTCTCTATTGGCGATTTCGTTCCAATTCACATTCCAAGTAATATTCGGCATGCTAATTACATTGCCGGTTGCCAAATTGCATTATCTCTTATAGTTTCCGAGATATGGACTATCGATAATTTACACCTTAGGCTCTGCTTCTAACTTGGGCCCAAATTGTAAAATGGTCTTATCTATTGGCGATTTCGTTCCAATTCACATTCCAAGTAATATTCGGCATGCTAATTACATTGCCGGTTGCCAAATTGCATTATCTCTTATAGTTTCCGAGATATGGACTATCGATAATTTACACCTTAGGCTCTGCTTCTAACTTGGGCCCAAATTGTAAAATCGTCTTATCTATTGGCGATTTCGTTCCAATTCACATTCCAAGTAATATTCGGCATGCTAATTACATTGCCGGTTGCCAAATTGCATTATCTCTTATAGTTTCCGAGATATGGACTATCGGTAATTTACACCTTAGGCTCTGCTTCTAACTTGGGCCCAAATTGTAAAATGGTCTTACCTATTGGCGATTTCGTTCCAATTCACATTCCAAGTAATATTCGGCATGCTAATTACATTGCCGGTTGCCAAATTGCATTATCTCTTATAGTTTCCGAGATATGGACTATCGATAATTTACACCTTAGGCTCTGCTTCTAACTTGGGCCCAAATTGTAAAATGGTCTTATCTATTGGCGATTTCGTTCCAATTCACATTCCAAGTAATATTCGGCATGCTAATTACATTGCCGGTTGCCAAATTGCATTATCTCTTATAGTTTCCGAGATATGGACTATCGATAATTTACACCTTAGGCTCTGCTTCTAACTTGGGCCCAAATTGTAAAATGGTCTTATCTATTGGCGATTTCGTTCCAATTCACATTCCAAGTAATATTCGGCATGCTAATTACATTGCCGGTTGCCAAATTGCATTATCTCTTATAGTTTCCGAGATATGGACTATCGATAATTTACACCTTAGGCTCTGCTTCTAACTTGGGCCCAAATTGTAAAATGGTCTTATCTATTGGCGATTTCGTTCCAATTCACATTCCAAGTAATATTCGGCATGCTAATTACATTGCCGGTTGCCAAATTGCATTATCTCTTATAGTTTCCGAGATATGGACTATCGATAATTTACACCTTAGGCTCTGCTTCTAACTTGGGCCCAAATTGTAAAATGGTCTTATCTATTGGCGATTTCGTTCCAATTCACATTCCAAGTAATATTCGGCATGCTAATTACATTGCCGGTTGCCAAATTGCATTATCTCTTATAGTTTCCGAGATATGGACTATCGATAATTTACACCTTAGGCTCTGCTTCTAACTTGGGCCCAAATTGTAAAATCGTCTTATCTATTGGCGATTTCGTTCCAATTCACATTCCAAGTAATATTCGGCATGCTAATTACATTGCCGGTTGCCAAATTGCATTATCTCTTATAGTTTCCGAGATATGGACTATCGATAATTTACACCTTAGGCTCTGCTTCTAACTTGGGCCCAAATTGTAAAATGGTCTTATCTATTGGCGATTTCGTTCCAATTCACATTCCAAGTAATATTCGGCATGCTAATTACATTGCCGGTTGCCAAATTGCATTATCTCTTATAGTTTCCGAGATATGGACTATCGATAATTTACACCTTAGGCTCTGCTTCTAACTTGGCCCAAATTGTAAAATGGTCTTATCTATTGGCGATTTCGTTCCAATTCACATTCCAAGTAATATTCGGCATGCTAATTACATTGCCGGTTGCCAAATTGCATTATCTCTTATAGTTTCCGAGATATGGACTATCGATAATTTACATCTTAGGCTCTGCTTCTAACTTGGGCCCAAATTGTAAAATGGTCTTATCTATTGGCGATTTCGTTCCAATTCACTTTCCAAGTAATATTCGGCATGCTAATTACATTGCCGGTTGCCAAATTGCATTATCTCTTATAGTTTCCGAGATATGGACTATCGATAATTTACACCTTAGGCTCTGCTTCTAACTTGGGCCCAAATTGTAAAATGGTCTTATCTATTGGCGATTTCGTTCCAATTCACTTTCCAAGTAATATTCGGCATGCTAATTACATTGCCGGTTGCCAAATTGCATTATCTCTTATAGTTTCCGAGATATGGACTATCGATAATTTACACCTTAGGCTCTGCTTCTAACTTGGGCCCAAATTGTAAAATGGTCTTATCTATTGGCGATTTCGTTCCAATTCACATTCCAAGTAATATTCGGCATGCTAATTACATTGCCGGTTGCCAAATTGCATTATCTCTTATAGTTTCCGAGATATGGACTATCGATAATTTACACCTTAGGCTCTGCTTCTAACTTGGGCCCAAATTGTAAAATGGTCTTATCTATTGGAGATTTCGTTCCAATTCACATTCCAAGTAATATTCGGCATGCTAATTACATTGCCGGTTGCCAAATTGCATTATCTCTTATAGTTTCCGAGATATGGACTATCGATAATTTACACCTTAGGCTCTGCTTCTAACTTAGGCCCAAATTGTAAAATGGTCTTATCTATTGGCGATTTCGTTCCAATTCACATTCCAAGTAATATTCGGCATGCTAATTACATTGCCGGTTGCCAAATTGCATTATCTCTTATAGTTTCCGAGATATGGACTATCGATAATTTACACCTTAGGCTCTGCTTCTAACTTAGGCCCAAATTGTAAAATGGTCTTATCTATTGGCGATTTCGTTCCAATTCACATTCCAAGTAATATTCGGCATGCTAATTACATTGCCGGTTGCCAAATTGCATTATCTCTTATAGTTTCCGAGATATGGACTATCGATAATTTACACCTTAGGCTCTGCTTCTAACTTGGGCCCAAATTGTAAAATGGTCTTATCTATTGGCGATTTCGTTCCAATTCACATTCCAAGTAATATTCGGCATGCTAATTACATTGCCGGTTGCCAAATTGCATTATCTCTTATAGTTTCCGAGATATGGACTATCGATAATTTACATCTTAGGCTCTGCTTCTAACTTGGGCCCAAATTGTAAAATGGTCTTATCTATTGGCGATTTCGTTCCAATTCACATTCCAAGTAATATTCGGCATGCTAATTACATTGCCGGTTGCCAAATTGCATTATCTCTTATAGTTTCCGAGATATGGACTATCGATAATTTACACCTTAGGCTCTGCTTCTAACTTGGGCCCAAATTGTAAAATGGTCTTATCTATTGGCGATTTCGTTCCAATTCACTTTCCAAGTAATATTCGGCATGCTAATTACATTGCCGGTTGCCAAATTGCATTATCTCTTATAGTTTCCGAGATATGGACTATCGATAATTTACACCTTAGGCTCTGCTTCTAACTTGGGCCCAAATTGTAAAATGGTCTTATCTATTGGCGATTTCGTTCCAATTCACATTCCAAGTAATATTCGGCATGCTAATTACATTGCCGGTTGCCAAATTGCATTATCTCTTATAGTTTCCGAGATATGGACTATCGATAATTTACACCTTAGGCTCTGCTTCTAACTTGGGCCCAAATTGTAAAATGGTCTTATCTATTGGAGATTTCGTTCCAATTCACATTCCAAGTAATATTCGGCATGCTAATTACATTGCCGGTTGCCAAATTGCATTATCTCTTATAGTTTCCGAGATATGGACTATCGATAATTTACACCTTAGGCTCTGCTTCTAACTTGGGCCCAAATTGTAAAATGGTCTTATCTATTGGCGATTTCGTTCCAATTCACATTCCAAGTAATATTCGGCATGCTAATTACATTGCCGGTTGCCAAATTGCATTATCTCTTATAGTTTCCGAGATATGGACTATCGATAATTTACACCTTAGGCTCTGCTTCTAACTTGGGCCCAAATTGTAAAATGGTCTTATCTATTGGCGATTTCGTTCCAATTCACATTCCAAGTAATATTCGGCATGCTAATTACATTGCCGGTTGCCAAATTGCATTATCTCTTATAGTTTCCGACATATGGACTATCGGTAATTTACACCTTAGGCTCTGCTTCTAACTTGGGCCCAAATTGTAAAATCGTCTTATCTATTGGCGATTTCGTTCCAATTCACATTCCAAGTAATATTCGGCATGCTAATTACATTGCCGGTTGCCAAATTGCATTATCTCTTATAGTTTCCGAGATATGGACTATCGGTAATTTACACCTTAGGCTCTGCTTCTAACTTGGGCTCAAATTGTAAAATGGTCTTACCTATTGGCGATTTCGTTCCAATTCACATTCCAAGTAATATTCGGCATGCTAATTACATTGCCGGTTGCCAAATTGCATTATCTCTTATAGTTTCCGAGATATGGACTATCGATAATTTACACCTTAGGCTCTGCTTCTAACTTGGGCCCAAATTGTAAAATGGTCTTATCTATTGGCGATTACGTTCCAATTCACACTCCAAGTAATATTCGGCATGCTAATTACATTGCCGGTTGCCAAATTGCATTATCTCTTATAGTTTCCGAGATATGGACTATCGATAATTTATACCTTAGGCTCTGCTTCTAACTTGGGCCCAAATTGTAAAATGGTCTTCTCTATTGGCGATTTCGTTCCAATTCACATTCCAAGTAATATTCGGCATGCTAATTACATTGCCGGTTGCCAAATTGCATTATCTCTTATAGTTTCCGAGATATGGACTATCGATAATTTACACCTTAGGCTCTGTTTCTAACTTGGGCCCAAATTGTAAAATGGTCTTATCTATTGGCGATTTCGTTCCAATTCACATTCCAAGTAATATTCGGCATGCTAATTACATTGCCGGTTGCCAAATTGCATTATCTCTTATAGTTTCCGAGATATGGACTATCGATAATTTACACCTTAGGCTCTGCTTCTAACTTGGGCCCAAATTGTAAAATCGTCTTATCTATTGGCGATTTCGTTCCAATTCACATTCCAAGTAATATTCGGCATGCTAATTACATTGCCGGTTGCCAAATTGCATTATCTCTTATAGTTTCCGAGATATGGACTATCGGTAATTTACACCTTAGGCTCTGCTTCTAACTTGGGCCCAAATTGTAAAATGGTCTTACCTATTGGCGATTTCGTTCCAATTCACATTCCAAGTAATATTCGGCATGCTAATTACATTGCCGGTTGCCAAATTGCATTATCTCTTATAGTTTCCGAGATATGGACTATCGATAATTTACACCTTAGGCTCTGCTTCTAACTTGGGCCCAAATTGTAAAATGGTCTTATCTATTGGCGATTTCGTTCCAATTCACATTCCAAGTAATATTCGGCATGCTAATTACATTGCCGGTTGCCAAATTGCATTATCTCTTATAGTTTCCGAGATATGGACTATCGATAATTTACATCTTAGGCTCTGCTTCTAACTTGGGCAAATTGTAAAATGGTCTTATCTATTGGCGATTTCGTTCCAATTCACATTCCAAGTAATATTCGGCATGCTAATTACATTGCCGGTTGCCAAATTGCATTATCTCTTATAGTTTCCGAGATATGGATTGTCGATAATTTACACCTTAGGCTCTGCTTCTAACTTGGGCCCAAATTGTAAAATGGTCTTATCTATTGGCGATTTCGTTCCAATTCACTTTCCAAGTAATATTCGGCATGCTAATTACATTGCCGGTTGCCAAATTGCATTATCTCTTATAGTTTCCGAGATATGGACTATCGATAATTTACACCTTAGGCTCTGCTTCTAACTTGGGCCCAAATTGTAAAATGGTCTTATCTATTGGCGATTTCGTTCCAATTCACTTTCCAAGTAATATTCGCCATGCTAATTACATTGCCGGTTGCCAAATTGCATTATCTCTTATAGTTTCCGAGATATGGACTATCGATAATTTACACCTTAGGCTCTGCTTCTAACTTGGGCCCAAATTGTAAAATGGTCTTATCTATTGGCGATTTCGTTCCAATTCACATTCCAAGTAATATTCGGCATGCTAATTACATTGCCGGTTGCCAAATTGCATTATCTCTTATAGTTTCCGAGATATGGACTATCGATAATTTACACCTTAGGCTCTGCTTCTAACTTAGGCCCAAATTGTAAAATGGTCTTATCTATTGGAGATTTCGTTCCAATTCACATTCCAAGTAATATTCGGCATGCTAATTACATTGCCGGTTGCCAAATTGCATTATCTCTTATAGTTTCCGAGATATGGACTATCGATAATTTACACCTTAGGCTCTGCTTCTAACTTAGCCCAAATTGTAAAATCGTCTTATCTATTGGCGATTTCGTTCCAATTCACATTCCAAGTAATATTCGGCATGCTAATTACATTGCCGGTTGCCAAATTGCATTATCTCTTATAGTTTCCGAGATATGGACTATCGATAATTTACACCTTAGGCTCTGCTTCTAACTTGGGCCCAAATTGTAAAAAGGTCTTATCTATTGGCGATTTCGTTCCAATTCACATTCCAAGTAATATTCGGCATGCTAATTACATTGCCGGTTGCCAAATTGCATTATCTCTTATAGTTTCCGAGATATGGACTATCGATAATTTACATCTTAGGCTCTGCTTCTAACTTGGGCCCAAATTGTAAAATGGTCTTATCTATTGGCGATTTCGTTCCAATTCACATTCCAAGTAATATTCGGCATGCTAATTACATTGCCGGTTGCCAAATTGCATTATCTCTTATAGTTTCCGAGATATGGACTGTCGATAATTTACACCTTAGGCTCTGCTTCTAACTTGGGCCCAAATTGTAAAATGGTCTTATCTATTGGCGATTTCGTTCCAATTCACTTTCCAAGTAATATTCGGCATGCTAATTACATTGCCGGTTGCCAAATTGCATTATCTCTTATAGTTTCCGAGATATGGACTATCGATAATTTACACCTTAGGCTCTGCTTCTAACTTGGGCCCAAATTGTAAAATGGTCTTATCTATTGGCGATTTCGTTCCAATTCACTTTCCAAGTAATATTCGGCATGCTAATTACATTGCCGGTTGCCAAATTGCATTATCTCTTATAGTTTCCGAGATATGGACTATCGATAATTTACACCTTAGGCTCTGCTTCTAACTTGGGCCCAAATTGTAAAATGGTCTTATCTATTGGCGATTTCGTTCCAATTCACATTCCAAGTAATATTCGGCATGCTAATTACATTGCCGGTTGCCAAATTGCATTATCTCTTATAGTTTCCGAGATATGGACTATCGATAATTTACACCTTAGGCTCTGCTTCTAACTTGGGCCCAAATTGTAAAATGGTCTTATCTATTGGAGATTTCGTTCCAATTCACATTCCAAGTAATATTCGGCATGCTAATTACATTGCCGGTTGCCAAATTGCATTATCTCTTATAGTTTCCGAGATATGGACTATCGATAATTTACACCTTAGGCTCTGCTTCTAACTTGGGCCCAAATTGTAAAATGGTCTTATCTATTGGCGATTTCGTTCCAATTCACATTCCAAGTAATATTCGGCATGCTAATTACATTGCCGGTTGCCAAATTGCATTATCTCTTATAGTTTCCGAGATATGGACTATCGATAATTTACACCTTAGGCTCTGCTTCTAACTTGGGCCCAAATTGTAAAATGGTCTTATCTATTGGCGATTTCGTTCCAATTCACATTCCAAGTAATATTCGGCATGCTAATTACATTGCCGGTTGCCAAATTGCATTATCTCTTATAGTTTCCGAGATATGGACTATCGGTAATTTACACCTTAGGCTCTGCTTCTAACTTGGGCCCAAATTGTAAAATGGTCTTACCTATTGGCGATTTCGTTCCAATTCACATTCCAAGTAATATTCGGCATGCTAATTACATTGCCGGTTGCCAAATTGCATTATCTCTTATAGTTTCCGAGATATGGACTATCGATAATTAACACCTTAGGCTCTGCTTCTAACTTGGGCCCAAATTGTAAAATGGTCTTATCTATTGGCGATTTCGTTCCAATTCACATTCCAAGTAATATTCGGCATGCTAATTACATTGCCGGTTGCCAAATTGCATTATCTCTTATAGTTTCCGAGGTCTTATCTATTGGCGATTTCGTTCCAATTCACATTCCAAGTAATATTCGGCATGCTAATTACATTGCCGGTTGCCAAATTGCATTATCTCTTATAGTTTCCGAGATATGGATTGTCGATAATTTACACCTTAGGCTCTGCTTCTAACTTGGGCCCAAATTGTAAAATGGTCTTATCTATTGGCGATTTCGTTCCAATTCACTTTCCAAGTAATATTCGGCATGCTAATTACATTGCCGGTTGCCAAATTGCATTATCTCTTATAGTTTCCGAGATATGGACTATCGATAATTTACACCTTAGGCTCTGCTTCTAACTTGGGCCCAAATTGTAAAATGGTCTTATCTATTGGCGATTTCGTTCCAATTCACTTTCCAAGTAATATTCGCCATGCTAATTACATTGCCGGTTGCCAAATTGCATTATCTCTTATAGTTTCCGAGATATGGACTATCGATAATTTACATCTTAGGCTCTGCTTCTAACTTGGGCAAATTGTAAAATGGTCTTATCTATTGGCGATTTCGTTCCAATTCACATTCCAAGTAATATTCGGCATGCTAATTACATTGCCGGTTGCCAAATTGCATTATCTCTTATAGTTTCCGAGATATGGACTATCGATAATTTACACCTTAGGCTCTGCTTCTAACTTGGGCCCAAATTGTAAAATGGTCTTATCTATTGGCGATTTCGTTCCAATTCACTTTCCAAGTAATATTCGGCATGCTAATTACATTGCCGGTTGCCAAATTGCATTATCTCTTATAGTTTCCGAGATATGGACTATCGATAATTTACACCTTAGGCTCTGCTTCTAACTTGGGCCCAAATTGTAAAATGGTCTTATCTATTGGCGATTTCGTTCCAATTCACATTCCAAGTAATATTCGGCATGCTAACTACATTGCCGGTTGCCAAATTGCATTATCTCTTATAGTTTCCGAGATATGGACTATCGATAATTTACACCTTAGGCTCTGCTTCTAACTTGGGCCCAAATTGTAAAATGGTCTTATCTATTGGCGATTTCGTTCCAATTCACATTCCAAGTAATATTCGGCATGCTAATTACATTGCCGGTTGCCAAATTGCATTATCTCTTATAGTTTCCGAGATATGGACTATCGATAATTTACACCTTAGGCTCTGCTTCTAACTTAGGCCCAAATTGTAAAATGGTCTTATCTATTGGCGATTTCGTTCCAATTCACATTCCAAGTAATATTCGGCATGCTAATTACATTGCCGGTTGCCAAATTGCATTATCTCTTATAGTTTCCGAGATATGGACTATCGATAATTTACACCTTAGGCTCTGCTTCTAACTTGGGCCCAAATTGTAAAATGGTCTTATCTATTGGCGATTTCGTTCCAATTCACATTCCAAGTAATATTCGGCATGCTAATTACATTGCCGGTTGCCAAATTGCATTATCTCTTATAGTTTCCGAGATATGGACTATCGATAATTTACACCTTAGGCTCTGCTTCTAACTTGGGCCCAAATTGTAAAATGGTCTTATCTATTGGCGATTTCGTTCCAATTCACATTCCAAGTAATATTCGGCATGCTAATTACATTGCCGGTTGCCAAATTGCATTATCTCTTATAGTTTCCGAGATATGGACTATCGATAATTTACACCTTAGGCTCTGCTTCTAACTTGGGCCCAAATTGTAAAATGGTCTTATCTATTGGCGATTTCGTTCCAATTCACATTCCAAGTAATATTCGGCATGCTAATTACATTGCCGGTTGCCAAATTGCATTATCTCTTATAGTTTCCGAGATATGGACTATCGATAATTTACACCTTAGGCTCTGCTTCTAACTTGGGCCCAAATTGTAAAATGGTCTTATCTATTGGCGATTTCGTTCCAATTCACTTTCCAAGTAATATTCGGCATGCTAATTACATTGCCGGTTGCCAAATTGCATTATCTCTTATAGTTTCCGAGATATGGACTATCGATAATTTACACCTTAGGCTCTGCTTCTAACTTGGGCCCAAATTGTAAAATGGTCTTATCTATTGGCGATTTCGTTCCAATTCACTTTCCAAGTAATATTCGGCATGCTAATTACATTGCCGGTTGCCAAATTGCATTATCTCTTATAGTTTCCGAGATATGGACTATCGATAATTTACACCTTAGGCTCTGCTTCTAACTTGGGCCCAAATTGTAAAATGGTCTTATCTATTGGCGATTTCGTTCCAATTCACATTCCAAGTAATATTCGGCATGCTAATTACATTGCCGGTTGCCAAATTGCATTATCTCTTATAGTTTCCGAGATATGGACTATCGATAATTTACACCTTAGGCTCTGCTTCTAACTTGGGCCCAAATTGTAAAATGGTCTTATCTATTGGCGATTTCGTTCCAATTCACATTCCAAGTAATATTCGGCATGCTAATTGCATTGCCGGTTGCCAAATTGCATTATCTCTTATAGCTTCCGAGATATGGACTATCGATAATTTACACCTTAGGCTCTGCTTCTAACTTGGGCCCAAATTGTAAAATGGTCTTATCTATTGGCGATTTCGTTCCAATTCACTTTCCAAGTAATATTCGGCATGCTAATTATATTGCCGGTTGCCAAATTGCATTATCTCTTATAGTTTCCGAGATATGGACTATCGATAATTTACACCTTAGGCTCTGCTTCTAACTTGGGCCCAAATTGTAAAATGGTCTTATCTATTGGCGATTTCGTTCCAATTAACTTTCCAAGTAATATTCGGCATGCTAATTACATTGCCGGTTGCCAAATTGCATTATCTCTTATAGTTTCCGAGATATGGACTATCGATAATTTACACCTTAGGCTCTGCTTCTAACTTGGGCCCAAATTGTAAAGTGGTCTTATCTATTGGCGATTTCGTTCCAATTCACTTTCCAAGTAATATTCGGCATGCTAATTACATTGCCGGTTGCCAAATTGCATTATCTCTTATAGTTTCCGAGATATGGACTATCGATAATTTACACCTAAGGCTCTGCTTCTAACTTGGGCCCAAATTGTAAAATGGTCTTATCTATTGGCGATTTCGTTCCAATTCACATTCCAAGTAATATTCGGCATGCTAATTACATTGCCGGTTGCCAAATTGCATTATCTCTTATAGTTTCCGAGATATGGACGATCGATAATTTACACCTTAGGCTCTGCTTCTAACTTGGGCCCAAATTGTAAAATGGTCTTATCTATTGGAGATTTCGTTCCAATTCACATTCCAAGTAATATTCGGCATGCTAATTACATTGCCGGTTGCCAAATTGCATTATCTCTTATAGTTACCGAGATATGGACTATCGATAATTTACACCTTAGGCTCTGCTTCTAACTTGGGCCCAAATTGTAAAATGGTCTTATCTATTGGCGATTTCGTTCCAATTCACATTCCAAGTAATATCCGGCATGCTAATTACATTGCCGGTTACCAAATTGAATTATCTCTTATAGTTTCCGAGATATGGACTATCGATAATTTACACCTTAGGCTCTGCTTCTAACTTGGGCCCAAATTGTAAAATGGTCTTACCTATTGGCGATTTCGTTCCAATTCACATTCCAAGTAATATTCGGCATGCTAATTACATTGCCGGTTGCCAAATTGCATTATCTCTTATAGTTTCCGAGATATGGACTATCGATAATTTACACCTTAGGCTCTGCTTCTAACTTGGGCCCAAATTGTAAAATGGTCTTATCTATTGGCGATTTCGTTCCAATTCACATTCCAAGTAATATTCGGCATGCTAATTACATTGTCGGTTGCCAAATTGCATTATCTCTTATAGTTTCCGAGATATGGACTATCGGTAATTTACACCTTAGGCTCTGCTTCTAACTTGGGCCCAAATTGTAAAATGGTCTTATCTATTGGCGATTTCGTTCCAATTCACATTCCAAGTAATATTCGGCATGCTAATTACATTGCCGGTTGCCAAATTGCATTATCTCTTATAGTTTCCGAGATATGGACTATCGATAATTTACACCTTAGGCTCTGCTTCTAACTTGGGCCCTAATTGTAAAATGGTCTTACCTATTGGCGATTTCGTTCCAATTCACATTCCAAGTAATATTCGGCATGCTAATTACATTGCCGGTTGCCAAATTGCAATATCTCTTATAGTTTCCGAGGTCTTATCTATTGGCGATTTCGTTCCAATTCACATTCCAAGTAGTACTCGGCATGCTAATTACATTGCCGGTTGCCAAATTGCATTATCTCTTATAGTTTCCGAGATATGGACTATCGATAATTTACACCTTAGGCTCTACTTCTAACTTGGGCCCAAATTGTAAAATGGTCTTACCTATTGGCGATTTCGTTCCAATTCACATTCCAAGTAATATTCGGCATGCTAATTACATTGCCGGTTGCCAAGTTGCATTATCTCTTATAGTTTCCGAGATATGGACTATCGATTATTTACATCTTAGGCTCTGCTTCTAACTTGGGCCCAAATTGTAAAATGGTCTTATCTATTGGCGATTTCGTTCCAATTCACATTCCAAGTAATATTCGGCATGCTAATTACATTGCCGGTTGCCAAATTGCATTATCTCTTATAGTTTCCGAGATATGGACTATCGATAATTTACACCTTAGGCTCTGCTTCTAACTTGGGCCCAAATTGTAAAATGGTCTTATTTATTGCCGATTTCGTTCCAATTCACATTCCAAGTAATATTCGGCATGATAATTACATTGCCGGTTGCCAAATTGCATTATCTCTTATTGTTTCCGAGATATGGACTATCGATAATTTACACCTTAGGCTCTGCTTCTAACTTGGGCCCAAATTGTAAAATGGTCTTATCTATTGGCGATTTCATTCCAATTCACATTCCAAGTAATATTCGGCATGCTAATTACATTGCCGGTTGCCAAATTGCATTATCTCTTATAGTTTCCGAGATATGGACTATCGATAATTTACACCTTAGGCTCTGCTTCTAACTTGGGCCCAAATTGTAAAATGGTCTTATCTATTGGCTTATAGTTTCCGAGATATGGACTATCGATAATTTACACCTTAGGCTCTGCTTCTAACTTGGGCCCAAATTGTAAAATGGTCTTATCTATTGGCGATTTCGTTCCAATTCACATTCCAAGTAATATTCGGCATGCTAATTAAATTGCCGGTTGCCAAATTGCATTATCTCTTATAGTTTCCGAGATATGGACTATCGAAAATTTACACCTTAGGCTCTGCTTCTAACTTGGGCCCAAATTGTAAAATCGTCTTATCTATTGGCGATTTCGTTCCAATTCACATTCCAAGTAATATTCGGCATGCTAATTACATTGCCGGTTGCCAAATTGCATTATCTCTTATAGTTTCCGAGATATGGACTATCGATAATTTACACCTTAGGCTCTGCTTCTAACTTGGGCCCAAATTGTAAAATGGTCTTATCTATTGGCGATTTCGTTCCAATTCACATTCCAAGTAATATTCGGCATGGTAATTACATTGCCGGTTGCCAAATTGAATTATCTCTTATAGTTTCCGAGATATGGACTATCGATAATTTACACCTTAGGCTCTGCTTCTAACTTGGGCCCAAATTGTAAAATGGTCTTATCTATTGGCGATTTCGTTCCAATTCACATTCCAAGTAGTATTCGGCATGCTAATTACATTGCCGGTTGCCAAATTGCATTATCTCTTATAGTTTCCGAGATATGGACTATCGATAATTTACACCTTAGGCTCTGCTTCTAACTTGGGCCCAAATTGTAAAATGGTCTTATCTATTGGCGATTTCGTTCCAATTCACATTCCAAGTAATATTCGGCATGCTAATTACATTGCCAGTTGCCAAATTGCATTATCTCTTATAGTTTCCGAGATATGAACTATCGATAATTTACACCTTAGGCTCTGCTTCTAACTTGGGCCTAAATTGTAAAATGGTCTTATCTATTGGCGATTTCGTTCCAATTCACATTCCAAGTAATATTCGGCATGCTAATTACATTGCCGGTTGCCAAATTGCATTATCTCTTATAGTTTCCGAGAAATGGACTATCGATAATTTACACCTTAGGCTCTGCTTCTAACTTGGGCCCAAATTGTAAAATGGTCTTATCTATTGGCGATTTCGTTCCAATTCACTCTCCAAGTAATATTCGGCATGCTAATTACATTGCCGGTTGCCAAATTGCATTATCTCTTATAGTTTCCGAGATATGGACTATCGATAATTTACACCTTAGGCTCTGCTTCTAACTTGGGCCCAAATTGTAAAATGGTCTTATCTTTTGGCGATTTCGTTCCAATTCACTATCCAAGTAATATTCGGCATGCTAATTACATTGCCGGTTGCCAAATTGCATTATCTCTTATAGTTTCCGAGATATGGACTATCGATAATTTACACCTTAGGCTCTGCTTCTAACTTGGGCCCAAATTGTAAAATGGTCTTATCTATTGGCGATTTCGTTCCAATTCACTTTCCAAGTAATATTCGGCATGCTAATTACATTGCCGGTTGCCAAATTGCATTATCTCTTATAGTTTCCGAGATATGGACTATCGATAATTTACACCTCAGGCTCTGCTTCTAACTTGGGCCCAAATTGTAAAATGGCCTTATCTTTTGGCGATTTCGTTCCAATTCACTCTCCAAGTAATATTCGGCATGCTAATTACATTGCCGGTTGCCAAATTGCATTATCTCTTATAGTTTCCGAGATATGGACTATCGATAATTTACACCTTAGGCTCTGCTTCTAACTTGTGCTCAAATTGTAAAATGGTCTTATCTATTAGCGATTTCGTTCCAATTCACATTCCAAGTAATATTCGGCATGCTAATTGCATTGCCGGTTGCCAAAGTGCATTATCTCTTATAGCTTCCGAGATATGGACTGTCGATAATTTACACCTTAGGCTCTGCTTCTAACTTGGGCCCAAATTGTAAAATGGTCTTATCTATTGGCGATTTCGTTCCAATTCACTTTCCAAGTAATATTCGGCATACTAATTACATTGCCGGTTGCCAAATTGCATTATCTCTTATAGTTTCCGAGATATGGACTATCGATAATTTACACCTTAGGCTCTGCTTCTAACTTGGGCCCAAATTGTAAAATGGTCTTATCTATTGGCGATTTCGTTCCAATTCACTTTCCAAGTAATATTCGGCATGCTAATTACATTGCCGGTTGCCAAATTGCATTATCTCTTATAGTTTCCGAGATATGGACTATCGATAATTTACACCTTAGGCTCTGCTTCTAACTTGGGCCCAAATTGTAAAATGGTCTTATCTATTGGCGATTTCGTTCCAATTCACTTTCCAAGTAATATTCGGCATGCTAATTACATTGCCGGTTGCCAAATTGCATTATCTCTTATAGTTTCCGAGATATGGACTATCGATAATTTACACCTAAGGCTCTGCTTCTAACTTGGGCCCAAATTGTAAAATGGTCTTATCTATTGGCGATTTCGTTCCAATTCACATTCCAAGTAATATTCGGCATGCTAATTACATTGCCGGTTGCCAAATTGCATTATCTCTTATAGTTTCCGAGATATGGACGATCGATAATTTACACCTTAGGCTCTGCTTCTAACTTGGGCCCAAATTGTAAAATGGTCTTATCTATTGGAGATTTCGTTCCAATTCACATTCCAAGTAATATTCGGCATGCTAATTACATTGCCGGTTGCCAAATTGCATTATCTCTTATAGTTTCCGAGATATGGACTATCGATAATTTACACCTTAGGCTCTGCTTCTAACTTGGGCCCAAATTGTAAAATGGTCTTATCTATTGGCGATTTCGTTCCAATTCACATTCCAAGTAATATCCGGCATGCTAATTACATTGCCGGTTACCAAATTGAATTATCTCTTATAGTTTCCGAGATATGGACTATCGATAATTTACACCTTAGGCTCTGCTTCTAACTTGGGCCCTAATTGTAAAATGGTCTTACCTATTGGCGATTTCGTTCCAATTCACATTCCAAGTAATATTCGGCATGCTAATTACATTGCCGGTTGCCAAATTGCATTATCTCTTATAGTTTCCGAGATATGGACTATCGATAATTTACACCTTAGGCTCTGCTTCTAACTTGGGCCCAAATTGTAAAATGGTCTTATCTATTGGCGATTTCGTTCCAATTCACATTCCAAGTAATATTCGGCATGCTAATTACATTGTCGGTTGCCAAATTGCATTATCTCTTATAGTTTCCGAGATATGGACTATCGGTAATTTACACCTTAGGCTCTGCTTCTAACTTGGGCCCAAATTGTAAAATGGTCTTATCTATTGGCGATTTCGTTCCAATTCACATTCCAAGTAATATTCGGCATGCTAATTACATTGCCGGTTGCCAAATTGCATTATCTCTTATAGTTTCCGAGATATGGACTATCGATAATTTACACCTTAGACTCTGCTTCTAACTTGGGCCCAAATTGTAAAATGGTCTTATCTATTGGCGATTTCGTTCCAATTCACATTCCAAGTAATATTCGGCATGCTAATTACATTGTCGGTTGCCAAATTGCATTATCTCTTATAGTTTCCGAGATATGGACTATCGGTAATTTACACCTTAGGCTCTGCTTCTAACTTGGGCCCAAATTGTAAAATGGTCTTATCTATTGGCGATTTCGTTCCAATTCACATTCCAAGTAATATTCGGCATGCTAATTACATTGCCGGTTGCCAAATTGCATTATCTCTTATAGTTTCCGAGATATGGACTATCGATAATTTACACCTTAGGCTCTGCTTCTAACTTGGGCCCTAATTGTAAAATGGTCTT
Organism: Rhynchophorus ferrugineus; assembly: GCF_030347505.1. Classification (NCBI taxonomy): domain Eukaryota; kingdom Metazoa; phylum Arthropoda; class Insecta; order Coleoptera; family Curculionidae; genus Rhynchophorus; species Rhynchophorus ferrugineus. The sequence goes on along the minus strand of NW_027472783.1, from coordinate 74,107 downwards.
ACCTATTGGCGATTTCGTTCCAATTCACATTCCAAGTAATATTCGGCATGCTAATTACATTGCCGGTTGCCAAATTGCAATATCTCTTATAGTTTCCGAGGTCTTATCTATTGGCGATTTCATTCCAATTCACATTCCAAGTAGTACTCGGCATGCTAATTACATTGCCGGTTGCCAAATTGCGTTATCTCTTATAGTTTCCGAGATATGGACTATCGATAATTTACACCTTAGGCTCTGCTTCTAACTTGGGCCCAAATTGTAAAATGGTCTTATCTATTGGCGATTTCGTTCCAATTCACATTCCAAGTAATATTCGGCATGCTAATTACATTGCCGGTTGCCAAGTTGCATTATCTCTTATAGTTTCCGAGATATGGACTATCGATTATTTGCATCTTAGGCTCTGCTTCTAACTTGGGCCCAAATTGTAAAATGGTCTTATCTATTGGCGATTTCGTTCCAATTCACATTCCAAGTAATATTCGGCATGCTAATTACATTGCCGTTTGCCAAATTGCATTATCTCTTATAGTTTCCGAGATATGGACTATCGATAATTTACACCTTAGGCTCTGCTTCTAACTTGGGCCCAAATTGTAAAATGGTCTTATCTATTGCCGATTTCGTTCCAATTCACATTCCAAGTAATATTCGGCATGCTAATTACATTGCCGGTTGCCAAATTGCATTATCTCTTATTGTTTCCGAGATATGGACTATCGATAATTTACACCTTAGGCTCTGCTTCTAACTTGGGCCCAAATTGTAAAATGGTCTTATCTATTGGCGATTTCATTCCAATTCACATTCCAAGTAATATTCGGCATGCTAATTACATTGCCGGTTGCCAAATTGCATTATCTCTTATAGTTTCCGAGATATGGTCTATCGATAATTTACACCTTAGGCTCTGCTTCTAACTTGGGCCCAAATTTTAAAATGGTCTTATCTATTGGCTTATAGTTTCCGAGATATGGACTATCGATAATTTACACCTTAGGCTCTGCTTCTAACTTGGGCCCAAATTGTAAAATGGTCTTGCCTATTGGCGATTTCGTTCCAATTCACATTCCATGTAATATTCGGCATGCTAATTACATTGCCGGTTGCCAAATTGCATTATCTCTTATACTTTCCGAGATATGGACTATCGATAATTTACACCTTAGGCTCTGCTTCTAACTTGGGCCCAAATTGTAAAATGGTCTTATCTATTGGCGATTTCGTTCCAATTCACATTCCAAGTAATATTCGGCATGCTAATTACATTGCCAGTTGCCAAATTGCATTATCTCTTATAGTTTCCGAGATATGGACTATCGATAATTTACACCTTAGGCTCTGCTTCTAACTTGGGCCCAAATTGTAATATGGTCTTATCTATTGGCGATTTCGTTCCAATTCACATTCCAAGTAATATTCGGCATGCTAATTACATTGCCGGTTGCCAAATTGCATTATCTCTTATAGTTCCGAGATATGGACTATCGATAATTTACACCTTAGGCTCTGCTTCTAATTTGGGCCCAAATTGTAAAATAGTCTTATCTATTGGCGATTTCGTTCCAATTCACATTCCAAGTAATATTCGGCATGCTAATTACATTGCCGGTTGCCAAATTGCATTATCTCTTATAGTTTCCGAGATATGGACTATCAATAATTTACACCTTAGGCTCTGCTTCTAACTTGGGCCCAAATTGTAAAATGGTCTTATCTATTGGCGATTTCGTTCCAATTCACATTCCAAGTAATATTCGGCATGCTAATTACATTGCCGGTTGCCAAATTGCATTATCTCTTATAGTTTCCGAGATATGGACTATCGATAATTTACACCTTAGGTTCTGCTTCTAACTTGGGCCCAAATTGTAAAATGGTCTTATCTATTGGCGATTTCGTTCCAATTCACATTCCAAGTAATATTCGGCATGCTAATTACATTGCCGGTTGCCAAATTGCATTATCTCTTATAGTTTCCGAGATATGGACTATCGATAATTTACACCTTAGGCTCTGCTTCTAACTTGGGCCCAAATTGTAAAATGGTCTTATCTATTGGCGATTTCGTTCCAATTCACATTCCAAGTAATATTCGGCATGCTAATTACATTGCCGGTTGCCAAATTGCATTATCTCTTATAGTTTCCGAGATATGGACTATCGATAATTTACACCTTAGGCTCTGCTTCTAACTTGGGCCCAAATTGTAAAATGGTCTTATCTATTGGCGATTTCGTTCCAATTCACATTCCAAGTAATATTCGGCATGCTAATTACATTGCCGGTTGTCAAATTGCATTATCTCTTATAGTTTCCGGGATATGGACTATCGATAATTTACACCTTAGGCTCTGCTTCTAACTTGGGCCCAAATTGTAAAATGGTCTTCTCTATTGGCGATTTCGTTCCAATTCACATTCCAAGTAATATTCGGCATGCTAATTACATCGCCGGTTGCCAAATTGCATTATCTCTTATAGTTTCCGAGATATGGACTATCGATAATTTACACCTTAGGCTCTGTTTCTAACTTGGGCCCAAATTGTAAAATGCTCTCATCTATTGGCGATTTCGTTCCAATTCACATTCCAAGTAATATTCGGCATGCTAATTACATTGCCGGTTGCCAATTGCATTATCTCTTATAGTTTCCGAGATATGGACTATCGATAATTTACACCTTAGGCTCTGCTTCTAACTTGGGCCCAAATTGTAAAATCGACTTATCTATTGGCGATTTCGTTCCAATTCACATTCCAAGTAATATTCGGCATACTAATTACATTGCCGGTTGCCAAATTGCATTATCTCTTATAGTTTCCGAGATATGGACTATCGGTAATTTACACCTTAGGCTCTGCTTCTAACTTGGGCCCAAATTGTAAAATGGTCTTACCTATTGGCGATTTCGTTCCAATTCACATTCCAAGTAATATTCGGCATGCTAATTACATTGCCGGTTGCCAAATTGCATTATCTCTTATAGTTTCCGAGATATGGACTATCGATAATTTACACCTTAGGCTCTGCTTCTAACTTAGCCCAAATTGTAAAATCGTCTTATCTATTGGCGATTTCGTTCCAATTCACATTCCAAGTAATATTCGGCATGCTAATTACATTGCCGGTTGCCAAATTGCATTATCTCTTATAGTTTCCGAGATATGGACTATCGATAATTTACACCTTAGGCTCTGCTTCTAACTTGGGCCCAAATTGTAAAATGGTCTTATCTATTGGCGATTTCGTTCCAATTCACATTCCAAGTAATATCCGGCATGCTAATTACATTGCCGGTTGCCAAATTGAATTATCTCTTATAGTTTCCGAGATATGGACTATCGATAATTTACACCTTAGGCTCTGCTTCTAACTTGGGCCCAAATTGTAAAATCGTCTTATCTATTGGCGATTTCGTTCCAATTCACATTCCAAGTAATATTCGGCATGCTAATTACATTGCCGGTTGCCAAATTGCATTATCTCTTATAGTTTCCGAGATATGGACTATCGGTAATTTACACCTTAGGCTCTGCTTCTAACTTGGGCTCAAATTGTAAAATGGTCTTACCTATTGGCGATTTCGTTCCAATTCACATTCCAAGTAATATTCGGCATGCTAATTACATTGCCGGTTGCCAAATTGCATTATCTCTTATAGTTTCCGAGATATGGACTATCGATAATTTACACCTTAGGCTCTGCTTCTAACTTGGGCCCAAATTGTAAAATGGTCTTATCTATTGGCGATTACGTTCCAATTCACACTCCAAGTAATATTCGGCATGCTAATTACATTGCCGGTTGCCAAATTGCATTATCTCTTATAGTTTCCGAGATATGGACTATCGATAATTTATACCTTAGGCTCTGCTTCTAACTTGGGCCCAAATTGTAAAATGGTCTTCTCTATTGGCGATTTCGTTCCAATTCACATTCCAAGTAATATTCGGCATGCTAATTACATTGCCGGTTGCCAAATTGCATTATCTCTTATAGTTTCCGAGATATGGACTATCGATAATTTACACCTTAGGCTCTGTTTCTAACTTGGGCCCAAATTGTAAAATGGTCTTATCTATTGGCGATTTCGTTCCAATTCACATTCCAAGTAATATTCGGCATGCTAATTACATTGCCGGTTGCCAAATTGCATTATCTCTTATAGTTTCCGAGATATGGACTATCGATAATTTACACCTTAGGCTCTGCTTCTAACTTGGGCCCAAATTGTAAAATCGTCTTATCTATTGGCGATTTCGTTCCAATTCACATTCCAAGTAATATTCGGCATGCTAATTACATTGCCGGTTGCCAAATTGCATTATCTCTTATAGTTTCCGAGATATGGACTATCGGTAATTAACACCTTAGGCTCTCCTTCTAACTTGGGCCCAAATTGTAAAATGGTCTTACCTATTGGCGATTTCGTTCCAATTCACATTCCAAGTAATATTCGGCATGCTAATTACATTGCCGGTTGCCAAATTGCATTATCTCTTATAGTTTCCGAGATATGGACTATCGATAATTTACACCTTAGGCTCTGCTTCTAACTTGGGCCCAAATTGTAAAATGGTCTTATCTATTGGCGATTTCGTTCCAATTCACATTCCAAGTAATATTCGGCATGCTAATTACATTGCCGGTTGCCAAATTGCATTATCTCTTATAGTTTCCGAGATATGGACTATCGATAATTTACATCTTAGGCTCTGCTTCTAACTTGGGCAAATTGTAAAATGGTCTTATCTATTGGCGATTTCGTTCCAATTCACATTCCAAGTAATATTCGGCATGCTAATTACATTGCCGGTTGCCAAATTGCATTATCTCTTATAGTTTCCGAGATATGGATTGTCGATAATTTACACCTTAGGCTCTGCTTCTAACTTGGGCCCAAATTGTAAAATGGTCTTATCTATTGGCGATTTCGTTCCAATTCACTTTCCAAGTAATATTCGGCATGCTAATTACATTGCCGGTTGCCAAATTGCATTATCTCTTATAGTTTCCGAGATATGGACTATCGATAATTTACACCTTAGGCTCTGCTTCTAACTTGGGCCCAAATTGTAAAATGGTCTTATCTATTGGCGATTTCGTTCCAATTCACTTTCCAAGTAATATTCGCCATGCTAATTACATTGCCGGTTGCCAAATTGCATTATCTCTTATAGTTTCCGAGATATGGACTATCGATAATTTACACCTTAGGCTCTGCTTCTAACTTGGGCCCAAATTGTAAAATGGTCTTATCTATTGGCGATTTCGTTCCAATTCACATTCCAAGTAATATTCGGCATGCTAATTACATTGCCGGTTGCCAAATTGCATTATCTCTTATAGTTTCCGAGATATGGACTATCGATAATTTACACCTTAGGCTCTGCTTCTAACTTAGGCCCAAATTGTAAAATGGTCTTATCTATTGGAGATTTCGTTCCAATTCACATTCCAAGTAATATTCGGCATGCTAATTACATTGCCGGTTGCCAAATTGCATTATCTCTTATAGTTTCCGAGATATGGACTATCGATAATTTACACCTTAGGCTCTGCTTCTAACTTAGCCCAAATTGTAAAATCGTCTTATCTATTGGCGATTTCGTTCCAATTCACATTCCAAGTAATATTCGGCATGCTAATTACATTGCCGGTTGCCAAATTGCATTATCTCTTATAGTTTCCGAGATATGGACTATCGATAATTTACACCTTAGGCTCTGCTTCTAACTTGGGCCCAAATTGTAAAAAGGTCTTATCTATTGGCGATTTCGTTCCAATTCACATTCCAAGTAATATTCGGCATGCTAATTACATTGCCGGTTGCCAAATTGCATTATCTCTTATAGTTTCCGAGATATGGACTATCGATAATTTACATCTTAGGCTCTGCTTCTAACTTGGGCCCAAATTGTAAAATGGTCTTATCTATTGGCGATTTCGTTCCAATTCACATTCCAAGTAATATTCGGCATGCTAATTACATTGCCGGTTGCCAAATTGCATTATCTCTTATAGTTTCCGAGATATGGACTGTCGATAATTTACACCTTAGGCTCTGCTTCTAACTTGGGCCCAAATTGTAAAATGGTCTTATCTATTGGCGATTTCGTTCCAATTCACTTTCCAAGTAATATTCGGCATGCTAATTACATTGCCGGTTGCCAAATTGCATTATCTCTTATAGTTTCCGAGATATGGACTATCGATAATTTACACCTTAGGCTCTGCTTCTAACTTGGGCCCAAATTGTAAAATGGTCTTATCTATTGGCGATTTCGTTCCAATTCACTTTCCAAGTAATATTCGGCATGCTAATTACATTGCCGGTTGCCAAATTGCATTATCTCTTATAGTTTCCGAGATATGGACTATCGATAATTTACACCTTAGGCTCTGCTTCTAACTTGGGCCCAAATTGTAAAATGGTCTTATCTATTGGCGATTTCGTTCCAATTCACATTCCAAGTAATATTCGGCATGCTAATTACATTGCCGGTTGCCAAATTGCATTATCTCTTATAGTTTCCGAGATATGGACTATCGATAATTTACACCTTAGGCTCTGCTTCTAACTTGGGCCCAAATTGTAAAATGGTCTTATCTATTGGAGATTTCGTTCCAATTCACATTCCAAGTAATATTCGGCATGCTAATTACATTGCCGGTTGCCAAATTGCATTATCTCTTATAGTTTCCGAGATATGGACTATCGATAATTTACACCTTAGGCTCTGCTTCTAACTTGGGCCCAAATTGTAAAATGGTCTTATCTATTGGCGATTTCGTTCCAATTCACATTCCAAGTAATATTCGGCATGCTAATTACATTGCCGGTTGCCAAATTGCATTATCTCTTATAGTTTCCGAGATATGGACTATCGATAATTTACACCTTAGGCTCTGCTTCTAACTTGGGCCCAAATTGTAAAATGGTCTTATCTATTGGCGATTTCGTTCCAATTCACATTCCAAGTAATATTCGGCATGCTAATTACATTGCCGGTTGCCAAATTGCATTATCTCTTATAGTTTCCGAGATATGGACTATCGGTAATTTACACCTTAGGCTCTGCTTCTAACTTGGGCCCAAATTGTAAAATCGTCTTATCTATTGGCGATTTCGTTCCAATTCACATTCCAAGTAATATTCGGCATGCTAATTACATTGCCGGTTGCCAAATTGCATTATCTCTTATAGTTTCCGAGATATGGACTATCGGTAATTTACACCTTAGGCTCTGCTTCTAACTTGGGCTCAAATTGTAAAATGGTCTTACCTATTGGCGATTTCGTTCCAATTCACATTCCAAGTAATATTCGGCATGCTAATTACATTGCCGGTTGCCAAATTGCATTATCTCTTATAGTTTCCGAGATATGGACTATCGATAATTTACACCTTAGGCTCTGCTTCTAACTTGGGCCCAAATTGTAAAATGGTCTTATCTATTGGCGATTACGTTCCAATTCACACTCCAAGTAATATTCGGCATGCTAATTACATTGCCGGTTGCCAAATTGCATTATCTCTTATAGTTTCCGAGATATGGACTATCGATAATTTATACCTTAGGCTCTGCTTCTAACTTGGGCCCAAATTGTAAAATGGTCTTCTCTATTGGCGATTTCGTTCCAATTCACATTCCAAGTAATATTCGGCATGCTAATTACATTGCCGGTTGCCAAATTGCATTATCTCTTATAGTTTCCGAGATATGGACTATCGATAATTTACACCTTAGGCTCTGTTTCTAACTTGGGCCCAAATTGTAAAATGGTCTTATCTATTGGCGATTTCGTTCCAATTCACATTCCAAGTAATATTCGGCATGCTAATTACATTGCCGGTTGCCAAATTGCATTATCTCTTATAGTTTCCGAGATATGGACTATCGATAATTTACACCTTAGGCTCTGCTTCTAACTTGGGCCCAAATTGTAAAATCGTCTTATCTATTGGCGATTTCGTTCCAATTCACATTCCAAGTAATATTCGGCATGCTAATTACATTGCCGGTTGCCAAATTGCATTATCTCTTATAGTTTCCGAGATATGGACTATCGGTAATTTACACCTTAGGCTCTGCTTCTAACTTGGGCCCAAATTGTAAAATGGTCTTACCTATTGGCGATTTCGTTCCAATTCACATTCCAAGTAATATTCGGCATGCTAATTACATTGCCGGTTGCCAAATTGCATTATCTCTTATAGTTTCCGAGATATGGACTATCGATAATTTACACCTTAGGCTCTGCTTCTAACTTGGGCCCAAATTGTAAAATGGTCTTATCTATTGGCGATTTCGTTCCAATTCACATTCCAAGTAATATTCGGCATGCTAATTACATTGCCGGTTGCCAAATTGCATTATCTCTTATAGTTTCCGAGATATGGACTATCGATAATTTACATCTTAGGCTCTGCTTCTAACTTGGGCAAATTGTAAAATGGTCTTATCTATTGGCGATTTCGTTCCAATTCACATTCCAAGTAATATTCGGCATGCTAATTACATTGCCGGTTGCCAAATTGCATTATCTCTTATAGTTTCCGAGATATGGATTGTCGATAATTTACACCTTAGGCTCTGCTTCTAACTTGGGCCCAAATTGTAAAATGGTCTTATCTATTGGCGATTTCGTTCCAATTCACTTTCCAAGTAATATTCGGCATGCTAATTACATTGCCGGTTGCCAAATTGCATTATCTCTTATAGTTTCCGAGATATGGACTATCGATAATTTACACCTTAGGCTCTGCTTCTAACTTGGGCCCAAATTGTAAAATGGTCTTATCTATTGGCGATTTCGTTCCAATTCACTTTCCAAGTAATATTCGCCATGCTAATTACATTGCCGGTTGCCAAATTGCATTATCTCTTATAGTTTCCGAGATATGGACTATCGATAATTTACACCTTAGGCTCTGCTTCTAACTTGGGCCCAAATTGTAAAATGGTCTTATCTATTGGCGATTTCGTTCCAATTCACATTCCAAGTAATATTCGGCATGCTAATTACATTGCCGGTTGCCAAATTGCATTATCTCTTATAGTTTCCGAGATATGGACTATCGATAATTTACACCTTAGGCTCTGCTTCTAACTTAGGCCCAAATTGTAAAATGGTCTTATCTATTGGAGATTTCGTTCCAATTCACATTCCAAGTAATATTCGGCATGCTAATTACATTGCCGGTTGCCAAATTGCATTATCTCTTATAGTTTCCGAGATATGGACTATCGATAATTTACACCTTAGGCTCTGCTTCTAACTTAGCCCAAATTGTAAAATCGTCTTATCTATTGGCGATTTCGTTCCAATTCACATTCCAAGTAATATTCGGCATGCTAATTACATTGCCGGTTGCCAAATTGCATTATCTCTTATAGTTTCCGAGATATGGACTATCGATAATTTACACCTTAGGCTCTGCTTCTAACTTGGGCCCAAATTGTAAAAAGGTCTTATCTATTGGCGATTTCGTTCCAATTCACATTCCAAGTAATATTCGGCATGCTAATTACATTGCCGGTTGCCAAATTGCATTATCTCTTATAGTTTCCGAGATATGGACTATCGATAATTTACATCTTAGGCTCTGCTTCTAACTTGGGCCCAAATTGTAAAATGGTCTTATCTATTGGCGATTTCGTTCCAATTCACATTCCAAGTAATATTCGGCATGCTAATTACATTGCCGGTTGCCAAATTGCATTATCTCTTATAGTTTCCGAGATATGGACTGTCGATAATTTACACCTTAGGCTCTGCTTCTAACTTGGGCCCAAATTGTAAAATGGTCTTATCTATTGGCGATTTCGTTCCAATTCACTTTCCAAGTAATATTCGGCATGCTAATTACATTGCCGGTTGCCAAATTGCATTATCTCTTATAGTTTCCGAGATATGGACTATCGATAATTTACACCTTAGGCTCTGCTTCTAACTTGGGCCCAAATTGTAAAATGGTCTTATCTATTGGCGATTTCGTTCCAATTCACTTTCCAAGTAATATTCGGCATGCTAATTACATTGCCGGTTGCCAAATTGCATTATCTCTTATAGTTTCCGAGATATGGACTATCGATAATTTACACCTTAGGCTCTGCTTCTAACTTGGGCCCAAATTGTAAAATGGTCTTATCTATTGGCGATTTCGTTCCAATTCACATTCCAAGTAATATTCGGCATGCTAATTACATTGCCGGTTGCCAAATTGCATTATCTCTTATAGTTTCCGAGATATGGACTATCGATAATTTACACCTTAGGCTCTGCTTCTAACTTGGGCCCAAATTGTAAAATGGTCTTATCTATTGGAGATTTCGTTCCAATTCACATTCCAAGTAATATTCGGCATGCTAATTACATTGCCGGTTGCCAAATTGCATTATCTCTTATAGTTTCCGAGATATGGACTATCGATAATTTACACCTTAGGCTCTGCTTCTAACTTGGGCCCAAATTGTAAAATGGTCTTATCTATTGGCGATTTCGTTCCAATTCACATTCCAAGTAATATTCGGCATGCTAATTACATTGCCGGTTGCCAAATTGCATTATCTCTTATAGTTTCCGAGATATGGACTATCGATAATTTACACCTTAGGCTCTGCTTCTAACTTGGGCCCAAATTGTAAAATGGTCTTATCTATTGGCGATTTCGTTCCAATTCACATTCCAAGTAATATTCGGCATGTTAATTACATTGCCGGTTGCCAAATTGCATTATCTCTTATAGTTTCCGAGATATGGACTATCGGTAATTTACACCTTAGGCTCTGCTTCTAACTTGGGCCCAAATTGTAAAATGGTCTTACCTATTGGCGATTTCGTTCCAATTCACATTCCAAGTAATATTCGGCATGCTAATTACATTGCCGGTTGCCAAATTGCATTATCTCTTATAGTTTCCGAGATATGGACTATCGATAATTAACACCTTAGGCTCTGCTTCTAACTTGGGCCCAAATTGTAAAATGGTCTTATCTATTGGCGATTTCGTTCCAATTCACATTCCAAGTAATATTCGGCATGCTAATTACATTGCCGGTTGCCAAATTGCATTATCTCTTATAGTTTCCGAGATATGGACTATCGATAATTTACATCTTAGGCTCTGCTTCTAACTTGGGCAAATTGTAAAATGGTCTTATCTATTGGCGATTTCGTTCCAATTCACATTCCAAGTAATATTCGGCATGCTAATTACATTGCCGGTTGCCAAATTGCATTATCTCTTATAGTTTCCGAGATATGGACTATCGATAATTTACACCTTAGGCTCTGCTTCTAACTTGGGCCCAAATTGTAAAATGGTCTTATCTATTGGCGATTTCGTTCCAATTCACATTCCAAGTAATATTCGGCATGCTAATTACATTGCCGGTTGCCAAATTGCATTATCTCTTATAGTTTCCGAGATATGGACTATCGATAATTTACACCTTAGGCTCTGCTTCTAACTTGGGCCCAAATTGTAAAATGGTCTTATCTATTGGCGATTTCGTTCCAATTCACATTCCAAGTAATATTCGGCATGCTAATTACATTGCCGGTTGCCAAATTGCATTATCTCTTATAGTTTCCGAGATATGGACTATCGATAATTTACACCTTAGGCTCTGCTTCTAACTCAGGCCCAAATTGTAAAATGGTCTTATCTATTGGAGATTTCGTTCCAATTCACATTCCAAGTAATATTCGGCATGCTAATTACATTGCCGGTTGCCAAATTGCATTATCTCTTATAGTTTCCGAGATATGGACTATCGATAATTTACACCTTAGGCTCTGCTTCTAACTTAGCCCAAATTGTAAAATCGTCTTATCTATTGGCGATTTCGTTCCAATTCACATTCCAAGTAATATTCGGCATGCTAACTACATTGCCGGTTGCCAAATTGCATTATCTCTTATAGTTTCCGAGATATGGACTATCGATAATTTACACCTTAGGCTCTGCTTCTAACTTGGGCCCAAATTGTAAAATGGTCTTATCTATTGGCGATTTCGTTCCAATTCACATTCCAAGTAATATTCGGCATGCTAATTACATTGCCGGTTGCCAAATTGCATTATCTCTTATAGTTTCCGAGATATGGACTATCGATAATTTACATCTTAGGCTCTGCTTCTAACTTGGGCCCAAATTGTAAAATGGTCTTATCTATTGGCGATTTCGTTCCAATTCACATTCCAAGTAATATTTGGCATGCTAATTACATTGCCGGTTGCCAAATTGCATTATCTCTTATAGTTTCCGAGATATGGACTGTCGATAATTTACACCTTAGGCTCTGCTTCTAACTTGGGCCCAAATTGTAAAATGGTCTTATCTATTGGCGATTTCGTTCCAATTCACTTTCCAAGTAATATTCGGCATGCTAATTACATTGCCGGTTGCCAAATTGCATTATCTCTTATAGTTTCCGAGATATGGACTATCGATAATTTACACCTTAGGCTCTGCTTCTAACTTGGGCCCAAATTGTAAAATGGTCTTATCTATTGGCGATTTCGTTCCAATTCACTTTCCAAGTAATATTCGGCATGCTAATTACATTGCCGGTTGCCAAATTGCATTATCTCTTATAGTTTCCGAGATATGGACTATCGATAATTTACACCTTAGGCTCTGCTTCTAACTTGGGCCCAAATTGTAAAATGGTCTTATCTATTGGCGATTTCGTTCCAATTCACATTCCAAGTAATATTCGGCATGCTAATTACATTGCCGGTTGCCAAATTGCATTATCTCTTATAGTTTCCGAGATATGGACTATCGATAATTTACACCTTAGGCTCTGCTTCTAACTTGGGCCCAAATTGTAAAATGGTCTTATCTATTGGAGATTTCGTTCCAATTCACATTCCAAGTAATATTCGGAATGCTAATTACATTGCCGGTTGCCAAATTGCATTATCTCTTATAGTTTCCGAGATATGGACTATCGATAATTTACACCTTAGGCTCTGCTTCTAACTTAGCCCAAATTGTAAAATCGTCTTATCTATTGGCGATTTCGTTCCAATTCACATTCCAAGTAATATTCGGCATGCTAATTACATTGCCGGTTGCCAAATTGCATTATCTCTTATAGTTTCCGAGATATGGACTATCGATAATTTACATTTTAGGCTCTGCTTCTAACTTGGGCCCAAATTGTAAAATGGTCTTATCTATTGGCGATTTCGTTCCAATTCACATTCCAAGTAATATTCGGCATGCTAATTACATTGCCGGTTGCCAAATTGCATTATCCCTTATAGTTTCCGAGATATGGACTATCGATAATTTACACCTTAGGCTATGCTTCTAACTTGGGCCCAAATTGTATAATGGTCTTATCTATTGCCGATTTCGTTCCAATTCACATTCCAAGTAATATTCGGCATGCTAATTACATTGCCGGTTGCCAAATTGCATTATCTCTTATAGTTTCCGAGATATGGACTATCGATAATTTACACCTTAGGCTCTGCTTCTAACTTGGGCCCAAATTGTAAAATGGTCTTATCTATTGGAGATTTCATTCCAATTCACATTCCAAGTAATATTCGGCATGCTAATTACTTTGCCGGTTGCCAAATTGCAATATCTCTTATAGTTTCCGAGGTCTTATCTATTGGCGATTTCGTTCCAATTCACAATCCAAGTAGTATTCGGCATGCTAATTACATTGCCGGTTGCCAAATTGCATTATCTCTTATAGTTTCCGAGATATGGACTATCGATAATTTACACCTTAGGCTCTGCTTCTAACTTGGGCCCAAATTGTAAAATGGTCTTACCTATTGGCGATTTCGTTCCAATTCACATTCCAAGTAATATTCGGCATGCTAATTACATTGCCGGTTGCCAAATTGCATTATCTCTTATAGTTTCCGAGATATGGACTATCGATAATTTACACCTCAGGCTCTGCTTCTAACTTGGCCCCAAATTGTAAAATCGTCTTATCTATTGGCGATTTCGTTCCAATTCACATTCCAAGTAATATTCGGCATGCTAATTACATTGCCGGTTGCCAAATTGCATTATCTCTTATAGTTTCCGAGATATGGACTATCGGTAATTTACACCTTAGGCTCTGCTTCTAACTTGGGCCCAAATTGTAAAATGGTCTTAGCTATTGGCGATTTCGTTCCAATTCACATTCCAAGTAATATTCGGCATGCTAATTACATTGCCGGTTGCCAAATTGCATTATCTCTTATAGTTTCCGAGATATGGACTATCGATAATTTACACCTTAGGCTCTGCTTCTAACTTGGGCCCAAATTGTAAAATGGTCTTATCTATTGGCGATTTCGTTCCAATTCATATTCCAAGTAATATTCGGCATGCTAATTACATTGCCGGTTGCCAAATTGCATTATCTCTTATAGTTTCCGAGATATGGACTATCGATAATTTACATCTTAGGCTCTGCTTCTAACTTGGGCCCAAATTGTAAAATGGTCTTATCTATTGGCGATTTCGTTCCAATTCACTTTCCAAGTAATATTCGGCATGCTAATTACATTGCCGGTTGCCAAATTGCATTATCTCTTATAGTTTCCGAGATATGGACTATCGATAATTTACACCTTAGGCTCTGCTTCTAACTTGGGCCCAAATTGTAAAATGGTCTTATCTATTGGCGATTTCGTTCCAATTCACATTCCAAGTAATATTCGGCATGCTAATTACATTGCCGGTTGCCAAATTGCATTATCTCTTATAGTTTCCGAGATATGGACTATCGATAATTTACACCTTAGGCTCTGCTTCTAACTTGGGCCCAAATTGTAAAATGGTCTTATCTATTGGAGATTTCGTTCCAATTCACATACCAAGTAATATTCGGCATGCTAATTACATTGTCGGTTGCCAAATTGCATTATCTCTTATAGTTTCCGAGATATGGACTATCGATAATTTACACCTTAGGCTCTGCTTCTAACTTAGCCCAAATTGTAAAATCGTCTTATCTATTGGCGATTTCGTTCCAATTCACATTCCAAGTAATATTCAGCATGCTAATTACATTGCCGGTTGCCAAATTGCATTATCTCTTATAGTTTCCGAGATATGGACTATCGATAATTTACACCTTAGGCTCTGCTTCTAACTTGGGCCCAAATTGTAAAATGGTCTTATCTATTGGCGATTTCGTTCCAATTCACATTCCAAGTAATATCCGGCATGCTAATTACATTGCCGGTTGCCAAATTGAATTATCTCTTATAGTTTCCGAGATATGGACTATCGATAATTTACACCTTAGGCTCTGCTTCTAACTTGGGCCCAAATTGTAAAATCGTCTTATCTATTGGCGATTTCGTTCCAATTCACATTCCAAGTAATATTCGGCATGCTAATTACATTGCCGGTTGCCAAATTGCATTATCTCTTATAGTTTCCGAGATATGGACTATCGGTAATTTACACCTTAGGCTCTGCTTCTAACTTGGGCCCAAATTGTAAAATGGTCTTACCTATTGGCGATTTCGTTCCAATTCACATTCCAAGTAATATTCGGCATGCTAATTACATTGCCGGTTGCCAAATTGCATTATCTCTTATAGTTTCCGAGATATGGACTATCGATAATTTACACCTTAGGCTCTGCTTCTAACTTGGGCCCAAATTGTAAAATGGTCTTATCTATTGGCGATTACGTTCCAATTCACATTCCAAGTAATATTCGGCATGCTAATTACATTGCCGGTTGCCAAATTGCATTATCTCTTATAGTTTCCGAGATATGGACTATCGATAATTTATACCTTAGGCTCTGCTTCTAACTTGGGCCCAAATTGTAAAATGGTCTTCTCTATTGGCGATTTCGTTCCAATTCACATTCCAAGTAATATTCGGCATGCTAATTACATTGCCGGTTGCCAAATTGCATTATCTCTTATAGTTTCCGAGATATGGACTATCGATAATTTACACCTTAGGCTCTGTTTCTAACTTGGGCCCAAATTGTAAAATGGTCTTATCTATTGGCGATTTCGTTCCAATTCACATTCCAAGTAATATTCGGCATGCTAATTACATTGCCGGTTGCCAAATTGCATTATCTCTTATAGTTTCCGAGATATGGACTATCGATAATTTACACCTTAGGCTCTGCTTCTAACTTGGGCCCAAATTGTAAAATCGTCTTATCTATTGGCGATTTCGTTCCAATTCACATTCCAAGTAATATTCGGCATGCTAATTACATTGCCGGTTGCCAAATTGCATTATCTCTTATAGTTTCCGAGATATGGACTATCGGTAATTTACACCTTAGGCTCTGCTTCTAACTTGGGCCCAAATTCTAAAATGGTCTTACCTATTGGCGATTTCGTTCCAATTCACATTCCAAGTAATATTCGGCATGCTAATTACATTGCCGGTTGCCAAATTGCATTATCTCTTATAGTTTCCGAGATATGGACTATCGATAATTTACACCTTAGGCTCTGCTTCTAACTTGGGCCCAAATTGTAAAATGGTCTTATCTATTGGCGATTTCGTTCCAATTCACATTCCAAGTAATATTCGGCATGCTAATTACATTGCCGGTTGCCAAATTGCATTATCTCTTATAGTTTCCGAGATATGGACTATCGATAATTTACACCTTAGGCTCTGCTTCTAACTTGGGCCCAAATTGTAGAATGGTCTTATCTATTGGAGATTTCGTTCCAATTCACATTCCAAGTAATATTCGGCATGCTAATTACATTGCCGGTTGCCAAATTGAATTATCTCTTATAGTTTCCGAGATATGGACTATCGATAATTTACACCTTAGGCTCTGCTTCTAACTTAGCCCAAATTGTAAAATCGTCTTACCTATTGGCGATTTCGTTCCAATTCACATTCCAAGTAATATTCGGCATGCTAATTACATTGCCGGTTGCCAAATTGCATTATCTCTTATAGTTTCCGAGATATGGACTATCGATAATTTACACCTTAGGCTCTGCTTCTAACTTGGGCCCAAATTGTAAAATCGTCTTATCTATTGGCGATTTCGTTCCAATTCACATTCCAAGTAATATTCGGCATGCTAATTACATTGCCGGTTGCCAAATTGCATTATCTCTTATAGTTTCCGAGATATGGACTATCGGTAATTTACACCTTAGGCTCTGCTTCTAACTTGGGCCCAAATTGTAAAATGGTCTTAGCTATTGGCGATTTCGTTCCAATTCACATTCCAAGTAATATTCGGCATGCTAATTACATTGCCGGTTGCCAAATTGCATTATCTCTTATAGTTTCCGAGATATGGACTATCGGTAATTTACACCTTAGGCTCTGCTTCTAACTTGGGCCCAAATTGTAAAATGGTCTTATCTATTGGCGATTTCGTTCCAATTCATATTCCAAGTAATATTCGGCATGCTAATTACATTGCCGGTTGCCAAATTGCATTATCTCTTATAGTTTCCGAGATATGGACTATCGATAATTTACATCTTAGGCTCTGCTTCTAACTTGGGCCCAAATTGTAAAATGGTCTTATCTATTGGCGATTTCGTTCCAATTCACTTTCCAAGTAATATTCGGCATGCTAAATTACATTGCCGGTTGCCAAATTGCATTATCTCTTATAGTTTCCGAGATATGGACTATCGATAATTTACACCTTAGGCTCTGCTTCTAACTTGGGCCCAAATTGTAAAATGGTCTTATCTATTGGCGATTTCGTTTCAATTCACATTCCAAGTAATATTCGGCATGCTAATTACATTGCCGGTTGCCAAATTGCATTATCTCTTATAGTTTCCGAGATATGGACTATCGATAATTTACACCTTAGGCTCTGCTTCTAACTTGGGCCCAAATTGTAAAATGGTCTTATCTATTGGAGATTTCGTTCCAATTCACATACCAAGTAATATTCGGCATGCTAATTACATTGCCGGTTGCCAAATTGCATTATCTCTTATAGTTTCCGAGATATGGACTATCGATAATTTACACCTTAGGCTCTGCTTCTAACTTAGCCCAAATTGTAAAATCGTCTTATCTATTGGCGATTTCGTTCCAATTCACATTCCAAGTAATATTCAGCATGCTAATTACATTGCCGGTTGCCAAATTGCATTATCTCTTATAGTTTCCGAGATATGGACTATCGATAATTTACACCTTAGGCTCTGCTTCTAACTTGGGCCCAAATTGTAAAATGGTCTTATCTATTGGCGATTTCGTTCCAATTCACATTCCAAGTAATATCCGGCATGCTAATTACATTGCCGGTTGCCAAATTGAATTATCTCTTATAGTTTCCGAGATATGGACTATCGATAATTTACACCTTAGGCTCTGCTTCTAACTTGGGCCCAAATTGTAAAATCGTCTTATCTATTGGCGATTTCGTTCCAATTCACATTCCAAGTAATATTCGGCATGCTAATTACATTGCCGGTTGCCAAATTGCATTATCTCTTATAGTTTCCGAGATATGGACTATCGGTAATTTACACCTTAGGCTCTGCTTCTAACTTGGGCCCAAATTGTAAAATGGTCTTACCTATTGGCGATTTCGTTCCAATTCACATTCCAAGTAATATTCGGCATGCTAATTACATTGCCGGTTGCCAAATTGCATTATCTCTTATAGTTTCCGAGATATGGACTATCGATAATTTACACCTTAGGCTCTGCTTCTAACTTGGGCCCAAATTGTAAAATGGTATTATCTATTGGCGATTACGTTCCAATTCACATTCCAAGTAATATTCGGCATGCTAATTACATTGCCGGTTGCCAAATTGCATTATCTCTTATAGTTTCCGAGATATGGACTATCGATAATTTATACCTTAGGCTCTGCTTCTAACTTGGGCCCAAATTGTAAAATGGTCTTCTCTATTGGCGATTTCGTTCCAATTCACATTCCAAGTAATATTCGGCATGCTAATTACATTGCCGGTTGCCAAATTGCATTATCTCTTATAGTTTCCGAGATATGGACTATCGATAATTTACACCTTAGGTTCTGCTTCTAACTTGGGCCCAAATTGTAAAATGGTCTTATCTATTGGCGATTTCGTTCCAATTCACTTTCCAAGTAATATTCGGCATGCTAATTACATTGCCGGTTGCCAAATTGCATTATCTCTTATAGTTTCCGAGATATGGACTATCGATAATTTACACCTTAGGCTCTGCTTCTAACTTTGGCCCAAATTGTAAAATGGTCTTATCTATTGGAGATTTCGTTCCAATTCACATTCCAAGTAATATTCGGCATGCTAATTACATTGCCGGTTGCCAAATTGCATTATCTCTTATAGTTTCCGAGATATGGACTATCGATAATTTACACCTTAGGCTCTGCTTCTAACTTAGCCCAAATTGTAAAATCGTCTTATCTATTGGCGATTTCGTTCCAATTCACACTCCAAGTAATATTCGGCATGCTAATTACATTGCCGGTTGCCAAATTGCATTATCTCTTATAGTTTCCGAGATATGGACTATCGATAATTTACACCTTAGGTTCTGCTTCTAACTTGGGCCCAAATTGTAAAATGGTCTTATCTATTGGCGATTTCGTTCCAATTCACTTTCCAAGTAATATTCGGCATGCTAATTACATTGCCGGTTGCCAAATTGCATTATCTCTTATAGTTTCCGAGATATGGACTATCGATAATTTACACCTTAGGCTCTGCTTCTAACTTTGGCCCAAATTGTAAAATGGTCTTATCTATTGGAGATTTCGTTCCAATTCACATTCCAAGTAATATTCGGCATGCTAATTACATTGCCGGTTGCCAAATTGCATTATCTCTTATAGTTTCCGAGATATGGACTATCGATAATTTACACCTTAGGCTCTGCTTCTAACTTAGCCCAAATTGTAAAATCGTCTTATCTATTGGCGATTTCGTTCCAATTCACACTCCAAGTAATATTCGGCATGCTAATTACATTGCCGGTTGCGAAATTGAATTATCTCTTATAGTTTCCGAGATATGGACTATCGATAATTTACACCTTAGGCTCTGCTTCTAACTTGGGCCCAAATTGTAAAATGGTCTTATCTATTGGCGATTTCGTTCCAATTCACATTCCAAGTAATATTCGGCATGCTAATTACATTGCCGGTTGCCAAATTGCATTATCTCTTTTAGTTTCCGAGATATGGACTATCGATCATTTACACCTTAGGCTCTGCTTCTAACTTGGGCCCAAATTGTAAAATGGTCTTATCTATTGGCGATTTCGTCCCAATTCACATTCCAAGTAATATTCGGCATGCTAATTACATTGCCGGTTGCGAAATTGCATTATCTCTTATAGTTTCCGAGATATGGACTATCGATAATTTACACCTTAGGCTCTGCTTCTAACTTGGGCCCAAATTGTAAAATGGTCTTATCTATTGGCGATTTCGTTCCAATTCACATTCCAAGTAATATTCGGCATGCTAATTACATTGCCGGTTGCCAAATTGCATTATCTCTTTTAGTTTCCGAGATATGGACTATCGATAATTTACACCTTAGGCTCTGCTTCTAACTTGGGCCCAAATTGTGAAATGGTCTTATCTATTGGCGATTTCGTTCCAATTCACATTCCAAGTATTATTCGGCATGCTAATTACATTGCCGGTTGCCAAATTGCATTATCTCTTATAGTTTCCGAGATATGGACTATCGATAATTTACACCTTAGGCTCTGCTTCTAACTTGGGCCCAAATTGTAAAATGGCCTTATCTATTGGCGATTTCGTTCCAATTCACATTCCAAGTAATATTCGGCATGCTAATTACATTGCCGGTGGCCAAATTGAATTATCTCTTATAGTTTCCGAGATATGGACTATCGATAATTTACACCTTAGGCTCTGCTTCTAACTTGGGCCCAAATTGTAAAATGGTCTTACCTATTGGCGATTTCGTTCCAATTCACATTCCAAGTAATATTCGGCATGCTAATTACATTGCCGGTTGCCAAATTGCATTATCTCTTATAGTTTCCGAGATATGGACTATCGATAATTTACACCTTAGGCTCTGCTTCTAACCCAAATTGTAAAATGGTCTTATCTATTGGCGATTTCGTTCCAATTCACATTCCAAGTAATATTCGGCATGCTAATTACATTGCCGGTTGCCAAATTGCATTATCTCTTATAGTTTCCGAGATATGGACTATCGATAATTTACACCTTAGGCTCTGCTTCTAACTTGGGCCCAAATTGTAAAATGGTCTTCTCTATTAGCGATTTCGTTCCAATTCACATTCAAAGTAATATTCGGCATGCTAATTACATTGCCGGTTGCCAAATTGCATTATCTCTTATAGTTTCCGAGATATGGACTATCGATAATTTACACCTTAGGCTCTGCTTCTAACTTGGGCCCAAATTGTAAAATGGCCTTATCTATTGGCGATTTCGTTCCAATTCACATTCCAGTAATATTCGGCATGCTAATTACATTGCCGGTTGCCAAATTGCATTATCTCTTATAGTTTCCGAGATATGGACTATCGATAATTTACACCTTAGGCTCTGCTTCTAACTTGGGCCCAAATTGTAAAATGGTCTTATCTATTGGCGATTTCGTTCCAATTCACATTCCAAGTAATATTCGGCATGCTAATTACATTGCCGGTTGCCAAATTGCATTATCTCTTATAGTTTCCGAGATATGGACTATCGATAATTTACACCTTAGGCTCTGCTTCTAACTTGGGCCCAAATTGTAAAATGGTCTTATCTATTGGCGATTTCGTTCCAATTCACATTCCAAGTAGTATTCGGCATGCTAATTACATTGCCGGTTGCCAAATTGCATTATCTCTTATAGTTTCCGAGATATGGACTATCGATAATTTACACCTTAGGCTCTGCTTCTAACTTGGGCCCAAATTGTAAAATGGTCTTATCTATTGGCGATTTCGTTCCAATTCACATTCCAAGTAATATTCGGCATGTTAATTAAATTGCCGGTTGCCAAATTGCATTATCTCTTATAGTTTCCGAGATATGGATTATCGATAATTTACACCTTAGGCTCTGCTTCTAACTTGGGCCCAAATTGTAAAATCGTCTTATCTATTGGCGATTTCGTTCCAATTCACATTCCAAGTAATATTCGGCATGCTAATTACATTGCCGGTTGCCAAATTGCATTATTTCTTATAGTTTCCGAGATATGGACTATCGATAATTTACACCTTAGGCTCTGCTTCTAACTTGGGCCCAAATTGTAAAATGGTCTTATCTATTGGCGATTTCGTTCCAATTCACATTCCAAGTAATATTCGGCATGCTAATTACATTGCCGGTTGCCAAATTGAATTATCTCCTATAGTTTCCGAGATATGGACTATCGATAATTTACACCTTAGGCTCTGCTTCTAACTTGGGCCCAAATTGTAAAATGGTCTTACCTATTGGCGATTTCGTTCCAATTCACATTCCAAGTAATATTCGGCATGCTAATTACATTGCCGGTGGCCAAGTTGCATTATCTCTTATAGTTTCCGAGATATGGACTATCGATAATTTACACCTTAGGCTCTGCTTCTAACTTGGGCCCAAATTGTAAAATGGTCTTATCTATTGGCGATTTCGTTCCAATTCACATTCCAAGTAATATTCGGCATGCAAATTACATTGCCGGTTCCCAAATTGCATTATCTCTTATAGTTTCCGAGATATGGACTATCGATTATTTTTAACCTTAGGCTCTGCTTCTAACTTGGGCCCAAAGTGTAAAATGGTCTTATCTATTGGCGATTTCGTTCCAATTCACATTCCAAGTAGTACTCGGCATGCTAATTACATTGCCGGTTGCCAAATTGCATTATCTCTTATAGTTTCCGAGATATGGACTATCGATAATTTACACCTTAGGCTCTGCTTCTAACTTGGGCAAAAATTGTAAAATGGTCTTATCTATTGGCGATTTCGTTCCAATTCACATTCCAAGTAATATTCGTCATGCTAATTACATTGCCGGTTGCCAAATTGCATTATCTCTTATAGTTTCCGAGATATGGACTATCGATAATTTACACCTTAGGCTCTGCTTCTAACTTGGGCCCAAATTGTAAAATGGTCTTATCTATTGGCGATTTCGTCCCAATTCACATTCCAAGTAATATTCGGCATGCTAATTACATTGCCGGTTGCGAAATTGCATTATCTCTTATAGTTTCCGAGATATGGACTATCGATAATTTACACCTTAGGCTCTGCTTCTAACTTGGGCCCAAATTGTAAAATGGTCTTATCTATTGGCGATTTCGTTCCAATTCAAATTCCAAGTAATATTCGGCATGCTAATTACATTGCCGGTTGCCAAATTGCATTATCTCTTTTAGTTTCCGAGATATGGACTATCGATAATTTACACCTTAGGCTCTGCTTCTAACTTGGGCCCAAATTGTAAAATGGTCTTATCTATTGGCGATTTCGTTCCAATTCACATTCCAAGTAATATTCGGCATGCTAATTACATTGCCGGTTGCCAAATTGCATTATCTCTTATAGTTTCCGAGATATGGACTATCGATAATTTACACCTTAGGCTCTGCTTCTGACTTGGGCCCAAATTGTAAAATGGTCTTATCTATTGGCGATTTCGTTCCAATTCACATTCCAAGTAATATTCGGCATGCTAATTACATTGCCGGTTGCCAAATTGCATTATCTCTTATAGTTTCCGAGATATGGACTATCGATAATTTACACCTTAGGTTCTGCTTCTAACTTGGGCCCAAATTGTAAAATGGTCTTATCTATTGGCGATTTCGTTCCAATTCACATTCCAAGTAGTATTCGGCATGCTAATTACTTTGCTGGTTGCCAAATTGCATTATCTCTTATAGTTTCCGAGATATGGACTATCGATAATTTACACCTTAGGCTCTGCTTCTAACTTGGGCCCAAATTGTAAAATGGTCTTATCTATTGGCGATTTCGTTCCAATTCACATTCCAAGTAATATTCGGCATGCTAATTACATTGCCAGTTGCCAAATTGCATTATCTCATATAGTTTCCGAGATATGGACTATGGATAACTTACACCTTAGGCTCTGCTTCTAACTTGTGCCCAAATTGTAAAATGGTCTTATCTATTGGCGATTTCATTCCAATTCACATTCCAAGTAATATTCGGCATGCTAATTACATTGCCGGTGGCCAAGTTGCATTATCTCTTATAGTTTCCGAGATATGGACTATCGATAATTTACACCTTAGGCTCTGCTTCTAACTTGGGCCCAAATTGTAAAATGGTCTTACCTATTGGCGATTTCGTTCCAATTCACATTCCAAGTAATATTCGGCATGCTAATTACATTGCCGGTGGCCAAGTTGCATTATCTCTTATAGTTTCCGAGATATGGACTATCGATAATTTACACCTTAGGCTCTGCTTCTAACTTGGGCCCAAATTGTAAAATGGTCTTATCTATTGGCGATTTCGTTCCAATTCACATTCCAAGTAATATTCGGCATGCTAATTACATTGCCGGTTGCCAAATTGCATTATCTCTTATAGTTTCCGAGACATGGACTATCGATAATTTACACCTTAGGCTCTGCTTCTGACTTGGGCCCAAATTGTAAAATGGTCTTATCTATTGGCGATTTCGTTCCAATTCACATTCCAAGTAATATTCGGCATGCTAATTACATTGCCGGTTGCCAAATTGCATTATCTCTTATAGTTTCCGAGATATGGACTATCGATAATTTACACCTTAGGCTCTGCTTCTAACTTGGGCCCAAATTGTAAAATGGTCTTATCTATTGGCGATTTCGTTCCAATTCACATTCCAAGTAATATTCGGCATGCTAATTACATTGCCGGTTGCCAAATTGCATTATCTCTTATAGTTTCCGAGATATGGACTATCGATAATTTACACCTTAGGCTCTGCTTCTAACTTGGGCCCAAATTGTAAAATGGTCTTATCTATTGGCGATTTCGTTCCAATTCACATTCCAGTAATATTCGGCATGCTAATTACATTGCCGGTTGCCAAATTACATTATCTCTTATAGTTTCCGAGATATGGACTATCGATAATTTACACCTTAGGCTCTGCTTCTAACTTGGGCCCAAATTGTAAAATGGTCTTATCTATTGGCGATTTCGTTCCAATTCACATTCCAAGTAATATTCGGCATGCTAATTACATTGCCGGTTGCCAAATTGCATTATCTCTTATAGTTTCCGAGATATGGACTATCGATAATTTACACCTTAGGCTCTGCTTCTAACTTGGGCCCAAATTGTAAAATGGTCTTATCTATTGGCGATTTCGTTCCAATTCACATTCGAAGTAGTATTCGGCATGCTAATTACATTGCCGGTTGCCAAATTGCATTATCTCTAATAGTTTCCGAGATATGGACTATCGATAATTTACACCTTAGGCTCTGCTTCTAACTTGGGCCCAAATTGTAAAATGGTCTTATCTATTGGCGATTTCGTTCCAATTCACATTCCAAGTAATATTCGGCATGTTAATTAAATTGCCGGTTGCCAAATTGCATTATCTCTTATAGTTTCCGAGATATGGATTATCGATAATTTACACCTTAGGCTCTGCTTCTAACTTGGGCCCAAATTGTAAAATCGTCTTATCTATTGGCGATTTCGTTCCAATTCACATTCCAAGTAATATTCGGCATGCTAATTACATTGCCGGTTGCCAAATTGCATTATCTCTTATAGTTTCCGAGATATGGACTATCGATAATTTACACCTTAGGCTCTGCTTCTAACTTGGGCCCAAATTGTAAAATGGTCTTATCTATTGGCGATTTCGTTCCAATTCACATTCCAAGTAATATTCGGCATGCTAATTACATTGCCGGTTGCCAAATTGAATTATCTCCTATAGTTTCCGAGATATGGACTATCGATAATTTACACCTTAGGCTCTGCTTCTAACTTGGGCCCAAATTGTAAAATGGTCTTACCTATTGGCGATTTCGTTCCAATTCACATTCCAAGTAATATTCGGCATGCTAATTACATTGCCGGTGGCCAAGTTGCATTATCTCTTATAGTTTCCGAGATATGGACTATCGATAATTTACACCTTAGGCTCTGCTTCTAACTTGGGCCCAAATTGTAAAATGGTCTTATCTATTGGCGATTTCGTTCCAATTCACATTCCAAGTAATATTCGGCATGCAAATTACATTGCCGGTTCCCAAATTGCATTATCTCTTATAGTTTCCGAGATATGGACTATCGATTATTTTTAACCTTAGGCTCTGCTTCTAACTTGGGCCCAAAGTGTAAAATGGTCTTATCTATTGGCGATTTCGTTCCAATTCACATTCCAAGTAGTACTCGGCATGCTAATTACATTGCCGGTTGCCAAATTGCATTATCTCTCATAGTTTCCGAGATATGGACTATCGATAATTTACACCTTAGGCTCTGCTTCTAACTTGGGCCCAAATTGTAAAATGGTCTTATCTATTGGCGATTTCGTTCCAATTCACATTCCAAGTAATATTCGGCATGCTGATTACATTGCCGGTTGCCAAATTGCATTATCTCTTATAGTTTCCGAGATATGGACTATCGATAATTTACACCTTAGGCTCTGCTTCTAACTTGGGCCCAAATTGTAAAATGGTCTTATCTATTGGCGATTTCGTCC
Organism: Rhynchophorus ferrugineus; assembly: GCF_030347505.1. NCBI lineage: Eukaryota > Metazoa > Arthropoda > Insecta > Coleoptera > Curculionidae > Rhynchophorus > Rhynchophorus ferrugineus. The sequence goes on along the minus strand of NW_027472783.1, from coordinate 47,443 downwards.
CAATTCACATTCCAAGTAATATTCGGCATGCTAATTACATTGCCGGTTGCGAAATTGCATTATCTCTTATAGTTTCCGAGATATGGACTATCGATAATTTACACCTTAGGCTCTGCTTCTAACTTGGGCCCAAATTGTAAAATGGTCTTATCTATTGGCGATTTCGTTCCAATTCACATTCCAAGTAATATTCGGCATGCTAATTACATTGCCGGTTGCCAAATTGCATTATCTCTTTTAGTTTCCGAGATATGGACTATCGATAATTTACACCTTAGGCTCTGCTTCTAACTTGGGCCCAAATTGTAAAATGGTCTTATCTATTGGCGATTTCGTTCCAATTCACATTCCAAGTAATATTCGGCATGCTAATTACATTGCCGGTTGCCAAATTGCATTATCTCTTATAGTTTCCGAGATATGGACTATCGATAATTTACACCTTAGGCTCTGCTTCTGACTTGGGCCCAAATTGTAAAATGGTCTTATCTATTGGCGATTTCGTTCCAATTCACATTCCAAGTAATATTCGGCATGCTAATTACATTGCCGGTTGCCAAATTGCATTATCTCTTATAGTTTCCGAGATATGGACTATCGATAATTTACACCTTAGGTTCTGCTTCTAACTTGGGCCCAAATTGTAAAATGGTCTTATCTATTGGCGATTTCGTTCCAATTCACATTCCAAGTAGTATTCGGCATGCTAATTACTTTGCTGGTTGCCAAATTGCATTATCTCTTATAGTTTCCGAGATATGGACTATCGATAATTTACACCTTAGGCTCTGCTTCTAACTTGGGCCCAAATTGTAAAATGGTCTTATCTATTGGCGATTTCGTTCCAATTCACATTCCAAGTAATATTCGGCATGCTAATTACATTGCCAGTTGCCAAATTGCATTATCTCATATAGTTTCCGAGATATGGACTATGGATAACTTACACCTTAGGCTCTGCTTCTAACTTGTGCCCAAATTGTAAAATGGTCTTATCTATTGGCGATTTCATTCCAATTCACATTCCAAGTAATATTCGGCATGCTAATTACATTGCCGGTGGCCAAGTTGCATTATCTCTTATAGTTTCCGAGATATGGACTATCGATAATTTACACCTTAGGCTCTGCTTCTAACTTGGGCCCAAATTGTAAAATGGTCTTATCTATTGGCGATTTCGTTCCAATTCACATTCCAAGTAGTATTCGGCATGCTAATTACATTGCCGGTTGCCAAATTGCATTATCTCTTATAGTTTCCGAGATATGGACTATCGATAATTTACACCTTAGGCTCTGCTTCTAACTTGGGCCCAAATTGTAAAATGGTCTTATCTATTGGCGATTTCGTTCCAATTCACATTCCAAGTAGTATTCGGCATGCTAATTACATTGCCGGTTGCCAAATTGCATTATCTCTTATAGTTTCCGAGATATGGACTATCGATAATTTACACCTTAGGCTCTGCTTCTAACTTGGGCCCAAATTGTAAAATGGTCTTATCTATTGGCGATTTCGTTCCAATTCACATTCCAAGTAATATTCGGCATGCTAATTACATTGCCGGTTGCCAAATTGCAATATCTCTTTTAGTTTCCGAGATATGGACTATCGATAATTTACACCTTAGGCTCTGCTTCTAACTTGGGCCCAAATTGTAAAATGGTCTTATCTATTGGCGATTTCGTTCCAATTCACATTCCAAGTAATATTCGGCATGCTAATTACATTGCCGGTTGCCAAATTGCATTATCTCTTATAGTTTCCGAGATATGGACTATCGATGATTTACACCTTAGGCTCTGCTTCTAACTTGGGCCCAAATTGTAAAATGGCCTTATCTATTGGCGATTTCGTTCCAATTCACATTCCAAGTAATATTCGGCCTGCTAATTACATTGCCGGTTGCCAAATTGCATTATCTCTTATAGTTTCCGAGATATGGACTATCGATAATTTACACCTTAGGCTCTGCTTCTAACTTGGGCCCAAATTGTAAAATGGTCTTATCTATTGGCGATTTCGTTCCAATTCACATTCCAAGTAATATTCGGCATGCTAATTACATTGCCGGTTGCCAAATTGCATTATCTCTTATAGTTTCCGAGATATGGACTATCGATAATTTACACCTTAGGCTCTGCTTCTAACTTGGGCCCAAATTGTAAAATGGTCTTCTCTATTGGCGATTTCGTTCCAATTCACATTCCAAGTAATATTCGGCATGCTAATTACATTGCCTTTGGCCAAGTTGCATTATCTCTTATAGTTTCCGAGATATGGACTATCGATAATTTACACCTTAGGCTCTGCTTCTAACTTGGGCCCAAATTGTAAAATGGTCTTATCTATTGGCGATTTCGCTCCAATTCACATTCCAAGTAATATTCGGCATGCTAATTACATTGCCGGTTCCCAAATTGCATTATCTCTTATAGTTTCCGAGATATGGACTATCGATTATTTTTAACCTTAGGCTCTGCTTCTAACTTGGGCCCAAACTGTAAAATGGTCTTATCTATTGGCGATTTCGTTCCAATTCACGTTCCAAGTAGTATTCGGCATGCTAATTACATTGCCGGTTGCCAAATTGCATTATCTCTTATAGTTTCCGAGATATGGACTATCGATAATTTACACCTTAGGCTCTGCTTCTAACTTGGGCCCAAATTGTAAAATGGTCTTATCTATTGCCGATTTCGTTCCAATTCACATTCCAAGTAATATTCGGCATGCTAATTACATTGCCGGTTGCCAAATTGCATTATCTCTTATAGTTTCCGAGATATGGACTATCGATAATTTACACCTTAGGCTCTGCTTCTAACTTGGGCCCAAATTGTAAAATGGTCTTATCTATTGGCGATTTCGTTCCAATTCACATTCCAAGTTATATTCGGCATGCTAATTACATTGCCGGTTGCCAAATTGCATTATCTCTTATAGTTTCCGAGATATGGACTATCGATAATTTACACCTTAGGCTCTGCTTCTAACTTGGGCCCAAATTGTAAAATGGCCTTATCTATTGGCGATTTGGTTCCAATTCACATTCCAAGTAATATTCGGCATGCTAATTACATTGCCGGTTCCCAAATTGCATTATCTCTTATAGTTTCCGAGATATGGACTATCGATTATTTTTAACCTTAGGCTCTGCTTCTAACTTGGGCCCAAACTGTAAAATGGTCTTATCTATTGGCGATTTCTTTCCAATTCACATTCCAAGTAGTATTCGGCATGCTAATTACATTGCCGTTTGCCAAATTGCATTTTCTCTTATAGTTTCCGAGATATGGACTATCGATAATTTACACCTTAGGCTCTGCTTCTAACTTGGGCCCAAATTGTAAAATGGCCTTATCTATTGGCGATTTCGTTCCAATTCACATTCCAAGTAATATTCGGCATGCTAATTACATTGCCGGTTGCCAAATTGCATTATCTCTTATAGTTTCCGAGATATGGACTATCGATAATTTACACCTTAGGTTCTGCTTCTAACTTGGGCCCAAATTGTAAAATGGTCTTATCTATTGGCGATTTCGTCCCAATTCACATTCCAAGTAATATTCGGCATGCTAATTACATTGCCGGTTGCGAAATTGCATTATCTCTTATAGTTTCCGAGATATGGACTATCGATAATTTACACCTTAGGCTCTGCTTCTAACTAGGGCCCAAATTGTAAAATGGTCTTATCTATTGGCGATTTCGTTCCAATTCACATTCCAAGTAATATTCGGCATGCTAATTACATTGCCGGTTGCCAAATTGCATTATCTCTTTTAGTTTCCGAGATATGGACTATCGATCATTTACACCTTAGGCTCTGCTTCTAACTTGGGCCCAAATTGTAAAATGGTCTTATCTATTGGCGATTTCGTCCCAATTCACATTCCAAGTAATATTCGGCATGCTAATTACATTGCCGGTTGCGAAATTGCATTATCTCTTATAGTTTCCGAGATATGGACTATCGATAATTTACACCTTAGGCTCTGCTTCTAACTTGGGCCCAAATTGTAAAATGGTCTTATCTATTGGCGATTTCGTTCCAATTCACATTCCAAGTAATATTCGGCATGCTAATTACATTGCCGGTTGCCAAATTGCATTATCTCTTTTAGTTTCCGAGATATGGACTATCGATAATTTACACCTTAGGCTCTGCTTCTAACTTGGGCCCAAATTGTGAAATGGTCTTATCTATTGGCGATTTCGTTCCAATTCACATTCCAAGTATTATTCGGCATGCTAATTACATTGCCGGTTGTCAAATTGCATTATCTCTTATAGTTTCCGAGATATGGACTATCGATAATTTACACCTTAGGCTCTGCTTCTAACTTGGGCCCAAATTGTAAAATGGCCTTATCTATTGGCGATTTCGTTCCAATTCACATTCCAAGTAATATTCGGCATGCTAATTACATTGCCGGTGGCCAAATTGAATTATCTCTTATAGTTTCCGAGATATGGACTATCGATAATTTACACCTTAGGCTCTGCTTCTAACTTGGGCCCAAATTGTAAAATGGTCTTACCTATTGGCGATTTCGTTCCAATTCACATTCCAAGTAATATTCGGCATGCTAATTACATTGCCGGTTGCCAAATTGCATTATCTCTTATAGTTTCCGAGATATGGACTATCGATAATTTACACCTTAGGCTCTGCTTCTAACCCAAATTGTAAAACGGTCTTATCTATTGGCGATTTCGTTCCAATTCACATTCCAAGTAATATTCGGCATGCTAATTATATTGCCGGTTGCCAAATTGCATTATCTCTTATAGTTTCCGAGATATGGACTATCGATAATTTACACCTTAGGCTCTGCTTCTAACTTGGGCCCAAATTGTAAAATGGTCTTCTCTATTGGCGATTTCGTTCCAATTCACATTCAAAGTAATATTCGGCATGCTAATTACATTGCCGGTTGCCAAATTGCATTATCTCTTATAGTTTCCGAGATATGGACTATCGATAATTTACACCTTAGGCTCTGCTTCTAACTTGGGCCCAAATTGTAAAATGGTCTTATCTATTGGCGATTTCGTTCCAATTCACATTCCAGTAATATTCGGCATGCTAATTACATTGCCGGTTGCCAAATTGCATTATCTCTTATAGTTTCCGAGATATGGACTATCGATAATTTACACCTTAGGCTCTGCTTCTAACTTGGGCCCAAATTGTAAAATGGTCTTATCTATTGGCGATTTCGTTCCAATTCACATTCCAAGTAATATTCGGCATGCTAATTACATTGCCGGTTGCCAAATTGCATTATCTCTTATAGTTTCCGAGATATGGACTATCGATAATTTACACCTTAGGCTCTGCTTCTAACTTGGGCCCAAATTGTAAAATGGTCTTATCTATTGGCGATTTCGTTCCAATTCACATTCCAAGTAGTATTCGGCATGCTAATTACATTGCCGGTTGCCAAATTGCATTATCTCTTATAGTTTCCGAGATATGGACTATCGATAATTTACACCTTAGGCTCTGCTTCTAACTTGGGCCCAAATTGTAAAATGGTCTTATCTATTGGCGATTTCGTTCCAATTCACATTCCAAGTAATATTCGGCATGTTAATTAAATTGCCGGTTGCCAAATTGCATTATCTCTTATAGTTTCCGAGATATGGATTATCGATAATTTACACCTTAGGCTCTGCTTCTAACTTGGGCCCAAATTGTAAAATCGTCTTATCTATTGGCGATTTCGTTCCAATTCACATTCCAAGTAATATTCGGCATGCTAATTACATTGCCGGTTGCCAAATTGCATTATCTCTTATAGTTTCCGAGATATGGACTATCGATAATTTACACCTTAGGCTCTGCTTCTAACTTGGGCCCAAATTGTAAAATGGTCTTATCTATTGGCGATTTCGTTCCAATTCACATTCCAAGTAATATTCGGCATGCTAATTACATTGCCGGTTGCCAAATTGAATTATCTCCTATAGTTTCCGAGATATGGACTATCGATAATTTACACCTTAGGCTCTGCTTCTAACTTGGGCCCAAATTGTAAAATGGTCTTACCTATTGGCGATTTCGTTCCAATTCACATTCCAAGTAATATTCGGCATGCTAATTACATTGCCGGTGGCCAAGTTGCATTATCTCTTATAGTTTCCGAGATATGGACTATCGATAATTTACACCTTAGGCTCTGCTTCTAACTTGGGCCCAAATTGTAAAATGGTCTTATCTATTGGCGATTTCGTTCCAATTCACATTCCAAGTAATATTCGGCATGCAAATTACATTGCCGGTTCCCAAATTGCATTATCTCTTATAGTTTCCGAGATATGGACTATCGATTATTTTTAACCTTAGGCTCTGCTTCTAACTTGGGCCCAAAGTGTAAAATGGTCTTATCTATTGGCGATTTCGTTCCAATTCACATTCCAAGTAGTACTCGGCATGCTAATTACATTGCCGGTTGCCAAATTGCATTATCTCTTATAGTTTCCGAGATATGGACTATCGATAATTTACACCTTAGGCTCTGCTTCTAACTTGGGCAAAAATTGTAAAATGGTCTTATCTATTGGCGATTTCGTTCCAATTCACATTCCAAGTAATATTCGGCATGCTAATTACATTGCCGGTTGCCAAATTGCATTATCTCTTATAGTTTCCGAGATATGGACTACCGATAATTTACACCTTAGGCTCTGCTTCTAACTTGGGCCCAAATTGTAAAATGGTCTTATCTATTGGCGATTTCGTCCCAATTCACATTCCAAGTAATATTCGGCATGCTAATTACATTGCCGGTTGCGAAATTGCATTATCTCTTATAGTTTCCGAGATATGGACTATCGATAATTTACACCTTAGGCTCTGCTTCTAACTTGGGCCCAAATTGTAAAATGGTCTTATCTATTGGCGATTTCGTTCCAATTCAAATTCCAAGTAATATTCGGCATGCTAATTACATTGCCGGTTGCCAAATTGCATTATCTCTTTTAGTTTCCGAGATATGGACTATCGATAATTTACACCTTAGGCTCTGCTTCTAACTTGGGCCCAAATTGTAAAATGGTCTTATCTATTGGCGATTTCGTTCCAATTCACATTCCAAGTAATATTCGGCATGCTAATTACATTGCCGGTTGCCAAATTGCATTATCTCTTATAGTTTCCGAGATATGGACTATCGATAATTTACACCTTAGGCTCTGCTTCTGACTTGGGCCCAAATTGTAAAATGGTCTTATCTATTGGCGATTTCGTTCCAATTCACATTCCAAGTAATATTCGGCATGCTAATTACATTGCCGGTTGCCAAATTGCATTATCTCTTATAGTTTCCGAGATATGGACTATCGATAATTTACACCTTAGGTTCTGCTTCTAACTTGGGCCCAAATTGTAAAATGGTCTTATCTATTGGCGATTTCGTTCCAATTCACATTCCAAGTAGTATTCGGCATGCTAATTACTTTGCTGGTTGCCAAATTGCATTATCTCTTATAGTTTCCGAGATATGGACTATCGATTATTTTTAACTTTAGGCTCTGCTTCTAACTTGGGCCCAAACTGTAAAATGGTCTTATCTATTGGCGATTTCGTTCCAATTCACATTCCAAGTAATATTCGGCATGCTAATTACATTGCCGGTTGCCAAATTGCATTATCTCTTATAGTTTCCGAGATATGGACTATCGATAATTTACACCTTAGGCTCTGCTTCTAACTTGGGCCCAAATTGTAAAATGGCCTTATCTATTGGCGATTTCGTTCCAATTCACAATCCAAGTAATATTCGGCATGCTAATTACATTGCCGGTTGCCAAATTGCATTATCTCTTATAGTTTCCGAGATATGGACTATCGATAATTTACACCTTAGGCTCTGCTTCTAACTTGGGCCCAAATTGTAAAATGGTCTTATCTATTGGCGATTTCGTCCCAATTCACATTCCAAGTAATATTCGGCATGCTAATTACATTGCCGGTTGCGAAATTGCATTATCTCTTATAGTTTCCGAGATATGGACTATCGATAATTTACACCTTAGGCTCTGCTTCTAACTTGGGCCCAAATTGTAAAATGGTCTTATCTATTGGCGATTTCGTTCCAATTCACATTCCAAGTAATATTCGGCATGCTAATTACATTGCCGGTTGCCAAATTGCATTATCTCTTTTAGTTTCCGAGATATGGACTATCGATCATTTACACCTTAGGCTCTGCTTCTAACTTGGGCCCAAATTGTAAAATGGTCTTATCTATTGGCGATTTCGTCCCAATTCACATTTCCAAGTAATATTCGGCATGCTAATTACATTGCCGGTTGCGAAATTGCATTATCTCTTATAGTTTCCGAGATATGGACTATCGATAATTTACACCTTAGGCTCTGCTTCTAACTTGGGCCCAAATTGTAAAATGGTCTTATCTATTGGCGATTTCGTTCCAATTCACATTCCAAGTAATATTCGGCATGCTAATTACATTGCCGGTTGCCAAATTGCATTATCTCTTTTAGTTTCCGAGATATGGACTATCGATAATTTACACCTTAGGCTCTGCTTCTAACTTGGGCCCAAATTGTGAAATGGTCTTATCTATTGGCGATTTCGTTCCAATTCGCATTCCAAGTATTATTCGGCATGCTAATTACATTGCCGGTTGCCAAATTGCATTATCTCTTATAGTTTCCGAGATATGGACTATCGATAATTTACACCTTAGGCTCTGCTTCTAACTTGGGCCCAAATTGTAAAATGGCCTTATCTATTGGCGATTTCGTTCCAATTCACATTCCAAGTAATATTCGGCATGCTAATTACATTGCCGGTGGCCAAATTGAATTATCTCTTATAGTTTCCGAGATATGGACTATCGATAATTTTCACCTTAGGCTCTGCTTCTAACTTGGGCCCAAATTGTAAAATGGTCTTACCTATTGGCGATTTCGTTCCAATTCACATTCCAAGTAATATTCGGCATGCTAATTACATTGCCGGTTGCCAAATTGCATTATCTCTTATAGTTTCCGAGATATGGACTATCGATAATTTACACCTTAGGCTCTGCTTCTAACCCAAATTGTAAAATGGTCTTATCTATTGGCGATTTCGTTCCAATTCACATTCCAAGTAATATTCGGCATGCTAATTACATTGCCGGTTGCCAAATTGCATTATCTCTTATAGTTTCCGAGATATGGACTATCGATAATATACACCTTAGGCTCTGCTTCTAACTTGGGCCCAAATTGTAAAATGGTCTTCTCTATTGGCGATTTCGTTCCAATTCACATTCAAAGTAATATTCGGCATGCTAATTACATTGCCGGTTGCCAAATTGCATTATCTCTTATAGTTTCCGAGATATGGACTATCGATAATTTACACCTTAGGCTCTGCTTCTAACTTGGGCCCAAATTGTAAAATGGTCTTATCTATTGGCGATTTCGTTCCAATTCACATTCCAGTAATATTCGGCATGCTAATTACATTGCCGGTTGCCAAATTGCATTATCTCTTATAGTTTCCGAGATATGGACTATCGATAATTTACACCTTAGGCTCTGCTTCTAACTTGGGCCCAAATTGTAAAATGGTCTTATCTATTGGCGATTTCGTTCCAATTCACATTCCAAGTAATATTCGGCATGCTAATTACATTGCCGGTTGCCAAATTGCATTATCTCTTATAGTTTCCGAGATATGGACTATCGATAATTTACACCTTAGGCTCTGCTTCTAACTTGGGCCCAAATTGTAAAATGGTCTTATCTATTGGCGATTTCGTTCCAATTCACATTCCAAGTAGTATTCGGCATGCTAATTACATTGCCGGTTGCCAAATTGCATTATCTCTTATAGTTTCCGAGATATGGACTATCGATAATTTACACCTTAGGCTCTGCTTCTAACTTGGGCCCAAATTGTAAAATGGTCTTATCTATTGGCGATTTCGTTCCAATTCACATTCCAAGTAATATTCGGCATGTTAATTAAATTGCCGGTTGCCAAATTGCATTATCTCTTATAGTTTCCGAGATATGGATTATCGATAATTTACACCTTAGGCTCTGCTTCTAACTTGGGCCCAAATTGTAAAATCGTCTTATCTATTGGCGATTTCGTTCCAATTCACATTCCAAGTAATATTCGGCATGCTAATTACATTGCCGGTTGCCAAATTGCATTATCTCTTATAGTTTCCGAGATATGGACTATCGATAATTTACACCTTAGGCTCTGCTTCTAACTTGGGCCCAAATTGTAAAATGGTCTTATCTATTGGCGATTTCGTTCCAATTCACAATCCAAGTAATATTCGGCATGCTAATTACATTGCCGGTTGCCAAATTGAATTATCTCCTATAGTTTCCGAGATATGGACTATCGATAATTTACACCTTAGGCTCTGCTTCTAACTTGGGCCCAAATTGTAAAATGGTCTTACCTATTGGCGATTTCGTTCCAATTCACATTCCAAGTAATATTCGGCATGCTAATTACATTGCCGGTGGCCAAGTTGCATTATCTCTTATAGTTTCCGAGATATGGACTATCGATAATTTACACCTTAGGCTCTGCTTCTAACTTGGGCCCAAATTGTAAAATGGTCTTATCTATTGGCGATTTCGTTCCAATTCACATTCCAAGTAATATTCGGCATGCAAATTACATTGCCGGTTCCCAAATTGCATTATCTCTTATAGTTTCCGAGATATGGACTATCGATTATTTTTAACCTTAGGCTCTGCTTCTAACTTGGGCCCAAAGTGTAAAATGGTCTTATCTATTGGCGATTTCGTTCCAATTCACATTCCAAGTAGTACTCGGCATGCTAATTACATTGCCGGTTGCCAAATTGCATTATCTCTTATAGTTTCCGAGATATGGACTATCGATAATTTACACCTTAGGCTCTGCTTCTAACTTGGGCAAAAATTGTAAAATGGTCTTATCTATTGGCGATTTCGTTCCAATTCACATTCCAAGTAATATTCGGCATGCTAATTACATTGCCGGTTGCCAAATTGCATTATCTCTTATAGTTTCCGAGATATGGACTATCGATAATTTACACCTTAGGCTCTGCTTCTAACTTGGGCCCAAATTGTAAAATGGTCTTATCTATTGGCGATTTCGTCCCAATTCACATTCCAAGTAATATTCGGCATGCTAATTACATTGCCGGTTGCGAAATTGCATTATCTCTTATAGTTTCCGAGATATGGACTATCGATAATTTACACCTTAGGCTCTGCTTCTAACTTGGGCCCAAATTGTAAAATGGTCTTATCTATTGGCGATTTCGTTCCAATTCAAATTCCAAGTAATATTCGGCATGCTAATTACATTGCCGGTTGCCAAATTGCATTATCTCTTTTAGTTTCCGAGATATGGACTATCGATAATTTACACCTTAGGCTCTGCTTCTAACTTGGGCCCAAATTGTAAAATGGTCTTATCTATTGGCGATTTCGTTCCAATTCACATTCCAAGTAATATTCGGCATGCTAATTACATTGCCGGTTGCCAAATTGCATTATCTCTTATAGTTTCCGAGATATGGACTATCGATAATTTACACCTTAGGCTCTGCTTCTGACTTGGGCCCAAATTGTAAAATGGTCTTATCTATTGGCGATTTCGTTCCAATTCACATTCCAAGTAATATTCGGCATGCTAATTACATTGCCGGTTGCCAAATTGCATTATCTCTTATAGTTTCCGAGATATGGACTATCGATAATTTACACCTTAGGTTCTGCTTCTAACTTGGGCCCAAATTGTAAAATGGTCTTATCTATTGGCGATTTCGTTCCAATTCACATTCCAAGTAGTATTCGGCATGCTAATTACTTTGCTGGTTGCCAAATTGCATTATCTCTTATAGTTTCCGAGATATGGACTATCGATAATTTACACCTTAGGCTCTGCTTCTAACTTGGGCCCAAATTGTAAAATGGTCTTATCTATTGGCGATTTCGTTCCAATTCACATTCCAAGTAATATTCGGCATGCTAATTACATTGCCGGTTGCCAAATTGCATTATCTCTTATAGTTTCCGAGACATGGACTATCGATAATTTACACCTTAGGCTCTGCTTCTAACTTGGGCCCAAATTGTAAAATGGTCTTATCTATTGGCGATTTCGTTCCAATTCACATTCGAAGTAGTATTCGGCATGCTAATTACATTGCCGGTTGCCAAATTGCATTATCTCTTATAGTTTCCGAGATATGGACTATCGATAATTTACACCTTAGGCTCTGCTTCTAACTTGGGCCCAAATTGTAAAATGGTCTTATCTATTGGCGATTTCGTTCCAATTCACATTCCAAGTAATATTCGGCATGTTAATTAAATTGCCGGTTGCCAAATTGCATTATCCCTTATAGTTTCCGAGATATGGATTATCGATAATTTACACCTTAGGCTCTGCTTCTAACTTGGGCCCAAATTGTAAAATCGTCTTATCTATTGGCGATTTCGTTCCAATTCACATTCCAAGTAATATTCGGCATGCTAATTACATTGCCGGTTGCCAAATTGCATTATCTCTTATAGTTTCCGAGATATGGACTATCGATAATTTACACCTTAGGCTCTGCTTCTAACTTGGGCCCAAATTGTAAAATGGTCTTATCTATTGGCGATTTCGTTCCAATTCACATTCCAAGTAATATTCGGCATGCTAATTACATTGCCGGTTGCCAAATTGAATTATCTCCTATAGTTTCCGAGATATGGACTATCGATAATTTACACCTTAGGCTCTGCTTCTAACTTGGGCCCAAATTGTAAAATGGTCTTACCTATTGGCGATTTCGTTCCAATTCACATTCCAAGTAATATTCGGCATGCTAATTACATTGCCGGTGGCCAAGTTGCATTATCTCTTATAGTTTCCGAGATATGGACTATCGATAATTTACACCTTAGGCTCTGCTTCTAACTTGGGCCCAAATTGTAAAATGGTCTTATCTATTGGCGATTTCGTTCCAATTCACATTCCAAGTAATATTCGGCATGCAAATTACATTGCCGGTTCCCAAATTGCATTATCTCTTATAGTTTCCGAGATATGGACTATCGATTATTTTTAACCTTAGGCTCTGCTTCTAACTTGGGCCCAAAGTGTAAAATGGTCTTATCTATTGGCGATTTCGTTCCAATTCACATTCCAAGTAATATTCGGCATGCTAACTACATTGCCGGTTGCCAAATTGCATTATCTCTTATAGTTTCCGAGATATGGACTATCGATGATTTACACCTTAGGCTCTGCTTCTAACTTGGGCCCAAATTGTAAAATGGCCTTATCTATTGGCGATTTCGTTCCAATTCACATTCCAAGTAATATTCGGCCTGCTAATTACATTGCCGGTTGCCAAATTGCATTATCTCTTATAGTTTCCGAGATATGGACTATCGATAATTTACACCTTAGGCTCTGCTTCTAACTTGGGCCCAAATTGTAAAATGGTCTTATCTATTGGCGATTTCGTTCCAATTCACATTCCAAGTAATATTCGGCATGCTAATTACATTGCCGGTTGCCAAATTGCATTATCTCTTATAGTTTCCGAGATATGGACTATCGATAATTTACACCTTAGGCTCTGCTTCTAACTTGGGCCCAAATTGTAAAATGGTCTTATCTATTGGCGATTTCGTTCCAATTCACATTCCAAGTAATATTCGGCATGCAAATTACATTGCCGGTTCCCAAATTGCATTATCTCTTATAGTTTCCGAGATATGGACTATCGATTATTTTTAACCTTAGGCTCTGCTTCTAACTTGGGCCCAAAGTGTAAAATGGTCTTATCTATTGGCGATTTCGTTCCAATTCACATTCCAAGTAGTACTCGGCATGCTAATTACATTGCCGGTTGCCAAATTGCATTATCTCTCATAGTTTCCGAGATATGGACTATCGATAATTTACACCTTAGGCTCTGCTTCTAACTTGGGCCCAAATTGTAAAATGGTCTTATCTATTGGCGATTTCGTTCCAATTCACATTCCAAGTAATATTCGGCATGCTGATTACATTGCCGGTTGCCAAATTGCATTATCTCTTATAGTTTCCGAGATATGGACTATCGATAATTTACACCTTAGGCTCTGCTTCTAACTTGGGCCCAAATTGTAAAATGGTCTTATCTATTGGCGATTTCGTCCCAATTCACATTCCAAGTAATATTCGGCATGCTAATTACATTGCCGGTTGCGAAATTGCATTATCTCTTATAGTTTCCGAGATATGGACTATCGATAATTTACACCTTAGGCTCTGCTTCTAACTTGGGCCCAAATTGTAAAATGGTCTTATCTATTGGCGATTTCGTTCCAATTCACATTCCAAGTAATATTCGGCATGCTAATTACATTGCCGGTTGCCAAATTGCATTATCTCTTTTAGTTTCCGAGATATGGACTATCGATAATTTACACCTTAGGCTCTGCTTCTAACTTGGGCCCAAATTGTAAAATGGTCTTATCTATTGGCGATTTCGTTCCAATTCACATTCCAAGTAATATTCGGCATGCTAATTACATTGCCGGTTGCCAAATTGCATTATCTCTTATAGTTTCCGAGATATGGACTATCGATAATTTACACCTTAGGCTCTGCTTCTGACTTGGGCCCAAATTGTAAAATGGTCTTATCTATTGGCGATTTCGTTCCAATTCACATTCCAAGTAATATTCGGCATGCTAATTACATTGCCGGTTGCCAAATTGCATTATCTCTTATAGTTTCCGAGATATGGACTATCGATAATTTACACCTTAGGTTCTGCTTCTAACTTGGGCCCAAATTGTAAAATGGTCTTATCTATTGGCGATTTCGTTCCAATTCACATTCCAAGTAGTATTCGGCATGCTAATTACTTTGCTGGTTGCCAAATTGCATTATCTCTTATAGTTTCCGAGATATGGACTATCGATAATTTACACCTTAGGCTCTGCTTCTAACTTGGGCCCAAATTGTAAAATGGTCTTATCTATTGGCGATTTCGTTCCAATTCACATTCCAAGTAATATTCGGCATGCTAATTACATTGCCAGTTGCCAAATTGCATTATCTCATATAGTTTCCGAGATATGGACTATGGATAACTTACACCTTAGGCTCTGCTTCTAACTTGTGCCCAAATTGTAAAATGGTCTTATCTATTGGCGATTTCATTCCAATTCACATTCCAAGTAATATTCGGCATGCTAATTACATTGCCGGTGGCCAAGTTGCATTATCTCTTATAGTTTCCGAGATATGGACTATCGATAATTTACACCTTAGGCTCTGCTTCTAACTTGGGCCCAAATTGTAAAATGGTCTTATCTATTGGCGATTTCGTTCCAATTCACATTCCAAGTAGTATTCGGCATGCTAATTACATTGCCGGTTGCCAAATTGCATTATCTCTTATAGTTTCCGAGATATGGACTATCGATAATTTACACCTTAGGCTCTGCTTCTAACTTGGGCCCAAATTGTAAAATGGTCTTATCTATTGGCGATTTCGTTCCAATTCACATTCCAAGTAGTATTCGGCATGCTAATTACATTGCCGGTTGCCAAATTGCATTATCTCTTATAGTTTCCGAGATATGGACTATCGATAATTTACACCTTAGGCTCTGCTTCTAACTTGGGCCCAAATTGTAAAATGGTCTTATCTATTGGCGATTTCGTTCCAATTCACATTCCAAGTAATATTCGGCATGCTAATTACATTGCCGGTTGCCAAATTGCATTATCTCTTTTAGTTTCCGAGATATGGACTATCGATAATTTACACCTTAGGCTCTGCTTCTAACTTGGGCCCAAATTGTAAAATGGTCTTATCTATTGGCGATTTCGTTCCAATTCACATTCCAAGTAATATTCGGCATGCTAACTACATTGCCGGTTGCCAAATTGCATTATCTCTTATAGTTTCCGAGATATGGACTATCGATGATTTACACCTTAGGCTCTGCTTCTAACTTGGGCCCAAATTGTAAAATGGCCTTATCTATTGGCGATTTCGTTCCAATTCACATTCCAAGTAATATTCGGCCTGCTAATTACATTGCCGGTTGCCAAATTGCATTATCTCTTATAGTTTCCGAGATATGGACTATCGATAATTTACACCTTAGGCTCTGCTTCTAACTTGGGCCCAAATTGTAAAATGGTCTTATCTATTGGCGATTTCGTTCCAATTCACATTCCAAGTAATATTCGGCATGCTAATTACATTGCCGGTTGCCAAATTGCATTATCTCTTATAGTTTCCGAGATATGGACTATCGATAATTTACACCTTAGGCTCTGCTTCTAACTTGGGCCCAAATTGTAAAATGGTCTTCTCTATTGGCGATTTCGTTCCAATTCACATTCCAAGTAATATTCGGCATGCTAATTACATTGCCTTTGGCCAAGTTGCATTATCTCTTATAGTTTCCGAGATATGGAATATCGATAATTTACACCTTAGGCTCTGCTTCTAACTTGGGCCCAAATTGTAAAATGGTCTTATCTATTGGCGATTTCGCTCCAATTCACATTCCAAGTAATATTCGGCATGCTAATTACATTGCCGGTTCCCAAATTGCATTATCTCTTATAGTTTCCGAGATATGGACTATCGATTATTTTTAACCTTAGGCTCTGCTTCTAACTTGGGCCCAAACTGTAAAATGGTCTTATCTATTGGCGATTTCGTTCCAATTCACGTTCCAAGTAGTATTCGGCATGCTAATTACATTGCCGGTTGCCAAATTGCATTATCTCTTATAGTTTCCGAGATATGGACTATCGATAATTTACACCTTAGGCTCTGCTTCTAACTTGGGCCCAAATTGTAAAATGGTCTTATCTATTGCCGATTTCGTTCCAATTCACATTCCAAGTAATATTCGGCATGCTAATTACATTGCCGGTTGCCAAATTGCATTATCTCTTATAGTTTCCGAGATATGGACTATCGATAATTTACACCTTAGGCTCTGCTTCTAACTTGGGCCCAAATTGTAAAATGGTCTTATCTATTGGCGATTTCGTTCCAATTCACATTCCAAGTAATATTCGGCATGCTAATTACATTGCCGGTTGCCAAATTGCATTATCTCTTATAGTTTCCGAGATATGGACTGTCGATAATTTACACCTTAGGCTCTGCTTCTAACTTGGGCCCAAATTGTAAAATGGCCTTATCTATTGGCGATTTGGTTCCAATTCACATTCCAAGTAATATTCGGCATGCTAATTACATTGCCGGTTCCCAAATTGCATTATCTCTTATAGTTTCCGAGATATGGACTATCGATTATTTTTAACCTTAGGCTCTGCTTCTAACTTGGGCCCAAACTGTAAAATGGTCTTATCTATTGGCGATTTCTTTCCAATTCACATTCCAAGTAGTATTCGGCATGCTAATTACATTGCCGGTTGCCAAATTGCATTTTCTCTTATAGTTTCCGAGATATGGACTATCGATAATTTACACCTTAGGCTCTGCTTCTAACTTGGGCCCAAATTGTAAAATGGCCTTATCTATTGGCGATTTCGTTCCAATTCACATTCCAAGTAATATTCGGCATGCTAATTACATTGCCGGTTGCCAAATTGCATTATCTCTTATAGTTTCCGAGATATGGACTATCGATAATTTACACCTTAGGCTCTGCTTCTAACTTGGGCCCAAATTGTAAAATGGTCTTATCTATTGGCGATTTCGTCCCAATTCACATTCCAAGTAATATTCGGCATGCTAATTACATTGCCGGTTGCGAAATTGCATTATCTCTTATAGTTTCCGAGATATGGACTATCGATAATTTACACCTTAGGCTCTGCTTCTAACTTGGGCCCAAATTGTAAAATGGTCTTATCTATTGGCGATTTCGTTCCAATTCACATTCCAAGTAATATTCGGCATGCTAATTATATTGCCGGTTGCCAAATTGCATTATCTCTTTTAGTTTCCGAGATATGGACTATCGATCATTTACACCTTAGGCTCTGCTTCTAACTTGGGCCCAAATTGTAAAATGGTCTTATCTATTGGCGATTTCGTCCCAATTCACATTCCAAGTAATATTCGGCATGCTAATTACATTGCCGGTTGCGAAATTGCATTATCTCTTATAGTTTCCGAGATATGGACTATCGATAATTTACACCTTAGGCTCTGCTTCTAACTTGGGCCCAAATTGTAAAATGGTCTTATCTATTGGCGATTTCGTTCCAATTCACATTCCAAGTAATATTCGGCATGCTAATTACATTGCCGGTTGCCAAATTGCATTATCTCTTTTAGTTTCCGAGATATGGACTATCGATAATTTACACCTTAGGCTCTGCTTCTAACTTGGGCCCAAATTGTGAAATGGTCTTATCTATTGGCGATTTCGTTCCAATTCACATTCCAAGTATTATTCGGCATGCTAATTACATTGCCGGTTGCCAAATTGCATTATCTCTTATAGTTTCCGAGATATGGACTATCGATAATTTACACCTTAGGCTCTGCTTCTAACTTGGGCCCAAATTGTAAAATGGCCTTATCTATTGGCGATTTCGTTCCAATTCACATTCCAAGTAATATTCGGCATGCTAATTACATTGCCGGTGGCCAAATTGAATTATCTCTTATAGTTTCCGAGATATGGACTATCGATTATTTACACCTTAGGCTCTGCTTCTAACTTGGGCCCAAATTGTAAAATGGTCTTACCTATTGGCGATTTCGTTCCAATTCACATTCCAAGTAATATTCGGCATGCTAATTACATTGCCGGTTGCCAAATTGCATTATCTCTTATAGTTTCCGAGATATGGACTATCGATAATTTACACCTTAGGCTCTGCTTCTAACCCAAATTGTAAAATGGTCTTATCTATTGGCGATTTCGTTCCAATTCACATTCCAAGTAATATTCGGCATGCTAATTACATTGCCGGTTGCCAAATTGCATTATCTCTTATAGTTTCCGAGATATGGACTATCGATAATTTACACCTTAGGCTCTGCTTCTAACTTGGGCCCAAATTGTAAAATGGTCTTCTCTATTGGCGATTTCGTTCCAATTCACATTCAAAGTAATATTCGGCATGCTAATTACATTGCCGGTTGCCAAATTGCATTATCTCTTATAGTTTCCGAGTTATGGACTATCGATAATTTACACCTTAGGCTCTGCTTCTAACTTGGGCCCAAATTGTAAAATGGTCTTATCTATTGGCGATTTCGTTTCAATTCACATTCCAGTAATATTCGGCATGCTAATTACATTGCCGGTTGCCAAATTGCATTATCTCTTATAGTTTCCGAGATATGGACTATCGATAATTTACACCTTAGGCTCTGCTTCTAACTTGGGCCCAAATTGTAAAATGGTCTTATCTATTGGCGATTTCGTTCCAATTCACATTCCAAGTAATATTCGGCATGCTAATTACATTGCCGGTTGCCAAATTGCATTATCTCTTATAGTTTCCGAGATATGGACTATCGATAATTTACACCTTAGGCTCTGCTTCTAACTTGGGCCCAAATTGTAAAATGGTCTTATCTATTGGCGATTTCGTTCCAATTCACATTCCAAGTAGTATTCGGCATGCTAATTACATTGCCGGTTGCCAAATTGCATTATCTCTTATAGTTTCCGAGATATGGACTATCGATAATTTACACCTTAGGCTCTGCTTCTAACTTGGGCCCAAATTGTAAAATGGCCTTATCTATTGGCGATTTCGTTCCAATTCACATTCCAAGTAATATTCGGCATGTTAATTAAATTGCCGGTTGCCAAATTGCATTATCTCTTATAGTTTCCGAGATATGGATTATCGATAATTTACACCTTAGGCTCTGCTTCTAACTTGGGCCCAAATTGTAAAATCGTCTTATCTATTGGCGATTTCGTTCCAATTCACATTCCAAGTAATATTCGGCATGCTAATTACATTGCCGGTTGCCAAATTGCATTA
Source organism: Rhynchophorus ferrugineus (assembly GCF_030347505.1). Classification (NCBI taxonomy): domain Eukaryota; kingdom Metazoa; phylum Arthropoda; class Insecta; order Coleoptera; family Curculionidae; genus Rhynchophorus; species Rhynchophorus ferrugineus. The sequence continues at coordinate 27,450 of NW_027472783.1, read as the reverse complement.
TCTCTTATAGTTTCCGAGATATGGACTATCGATAATTTACACCTTAGGCTCTGCTTCTAACTTGGGCCCAAATTGTAAAATGGTCTTATCTATTGGCGATTTCGTTCCAATTCACATTCCAAGTAATATTCGGCATGCTAATTACATTGCCGGTTGCCAAATTGAATTATCTCCTATAGTTTCCGAGATATGGACTATCGATAATTTACACCTTAGGCTCTGCTTCTAACTTGGGCCCAAATTGTAAAATGGTCTTACCTATTGGCGATTTCGTTCCAATTCACATTCCAAGTAATATTCGGCATGCTAATTACATTGCCGGTGGCCAAGTTGCATTATCTCTTATAGTTTCCGAGATATGGACTATCGATAATTTACACCTTAGGCTCTGCTTCTAACTTGGGCCCAAATTGTAAAATGGTCTTATCTATTGGCGATTTCGTTCCAATTCACATTCCAAGTAATATTCGGCATGCAAATTACATTGCCGGTTCCCAAATTGCATTATCTCTTATAGTTTCCGAGATATGGACTATCGATTATTTTTAACCTTAGGCTCTGCTTCTAACTTGGGCCCAAAGTGTAAAATGGTCTTATCTATTGGCGATTTCGTTCCAATTCACATTCCAAGTAGTACTCGGCATGCTAATTACATTGCCGGTTGCCAAATTGCATTATCTCTTATAGTTTCCGAGATATGGACTATCGATAATTTACACCTTAGGCTCTGCTTCTAACTTGGGCAAAAATTGTAAAATGGTCTTATCTATTGGCGATTTCGTTCCAATTCACATTCCAAGTAATATTCGGCATGCTAATTACATTGCCGGTTGCCAAATTACATTATCTCTTATAGTTTCCGAGATATGGACTATCGATAATTTACACCTTAGGCTCTGCTTCTAACTTGGGCCCAAATTGTAAAATGGTCTTATCTATTGGCGATTTCGTCCCAATTCACATTCCAAGTAATATTCGGCATGCTAATTACATTGCCGGTTGCGAAATTGCATTATCTCTTATAGTTTCCGAGATATGGACTATCGATAATTTACACCTTAGGCTCTGCTTCTAACTTGGGCCCAAATTGTAAAATGGTCTTATCTATTGGCGATTTCGTTCCAATTCACATTCCAAGTAATATTCGGCATGCTAATTACATTGCCGGTTGCCAAATTGCATTATCTCTTATAGTTTCCGAGATATGGACTATCGATAATTTACACCTTAGGCTCTGCTTCTGACTTGGGCCCAAATTGTAAAATGGTCTTATCTATTGGCGATTTCGTTCCAATTCACATTCCAAGTAATATTCGGCATGCTAATTACATTGCCGGTTGCCAAATTGCATTATCTCTTATAGTTTCCGAGATATGGACTATCGATAATTTACACCTTAGGTTCTGCTTCTAACTTGGGCCCAAATTGTAAAATGGTCTTATCTATTGGCGATTTCGTTCCAATTCACATTCCAAGTAGTATTCGGCATGCTAATTACTTTGCTGGTTGCCAAATTGCATTATCTCTTATAGTTTCCGAGATATGGACTATCGATTATTTTTAACCTTAGGCTCTGCTTCTAACTTGGGCCCAAACTGTAAAATGGTCTTATCTATTGGCGATTTCGTTCCAATTCACATTCCAAGTAATATTCGGAATGCTAATTACATTGCCGGTTGCCAAATTGCATTATCTCTTATAGTTTCCGAGATATGGACTATCGATAATTTACACCTTAGGCTCTGCTTCTAACTTGGGCCCAAATTGTAAAATGGCCTTATCTATTGGCGATTTGGTTCCAATTCACATTCCAAGTAATATTCGGCATGCTAATTACATTGCCGGTTCCCAAATTGCATTATCTCTTATAGTTTCCGAGATATGGACTATCGATAATTTACACCTTAGGCTCTGCTTCTAACTTGGGCCCAAATTGTAAAATGGTCTTATCTATTGGCGATTTCGTTCCAATTCACATTCCAAGTAATATTCGGCATGCTAATTACATTGCCGGTTGCCAAATTGCATTATCTCTTTTAGTTTCCGAGATATGGACTATCGATAATTTACACCTTAGGCTCTGCTTCTAACTTGGGCCCAAATTGTGAAATGGTCTTATCTATTGGCGATTTCGTTCCAATTCACATTCCAAGTAATATTCGGCATGCTAATTACATTGCCGGTTGCCAAATTGCATTATCTCTTTTAGTTTCCGAGATATGGACTATCGATAATTTACACCTTAGGCTCTGCTTCTAACTTGGGCCCAAATTGTGAAATGGTCTTATCTATTGGCGATTTCGTTCCAATTCACATTCCAAGTATTATTCGGCATGCTAATTACATTGCCGGTTGCGAAATTGCATTATCTCTTATAGTTTCCGAGATATGGACTATCGATAATTTACACCTTAGGCTCTGCTTCTAACTTGGGCCCAAATTGTAAAATGGTCTTATCTATTGGCGATTTCGTTCCAATTCACATTCCAAGTAATATTCGGCATGCTAATTACATTGCCGGTTGCCAAATTGCATTATCTCTTTTAGTTTCCGAGATATGGACTATCGATAATTTACACCTTAGGCTCTGCTTCTAACTTGGGCCCAAATTGTGAAATGGTCTTATCTATTGGCGATTTCGTTCCAATTCACATTCCAAGTATTATTCGGCATGCTAATTACATTGCCGGTTGCCAAATTGCATTATCTCTTATAGTTTCCGAGATATGGACTATCGATAATTTACACCTTAGGCTCTGCTTCTAACTTGGGCCCAAATTGTAAAATGGCCTTATCTATTGGCGATTTCGTTCCAATTCACATTCCAAGTAATATTCGGCATGCTAATTACATTGCCGGTGGCCAAATTGAATTATCTCTTATAGTTTCCGAGATATGGACTATCGATAATTTACACCTTAGGCTCTGCTTCTAACTTGGGCCCAAATTGTAAAATGGTCTTACCTATTGGCGATTTCGTTCCAATTCACATTCCAAGTAATATTCGGCATGCTAATTACATTGCCGGTTGCCAAATTGCATTATCTCTTATAGTTTCCGAGATATGGACTATCGATAACCCAAATTGTAAAATGGTCTTATCTATTGGCGATTTCGTTCCAATTCACATTCCAAGTAATATTCGGCATGCTAATTACATTGCCGGTTGCCAAATTGCATTATCTCTTATAGTTTCCGAGATATGGACTATCGATAATTTACACCTTAGGCTCTGCTTCTAACTTGGGCCCAAATTGTAAAATGGTCTTCTCTATTGGCGATTTCGTTCCAATTCACATTCAAAGTAATATTCGGCATGCTAATTACATTGCCGGTTGCCAAATTGCATTATCTCTTATAGTTTCCGAGATATGGACTATCGATAATTTACACCTTAGGCTCTGCTTCTAACTTGGGCCCAAATTGTAAAATGGTCTTATCTATTGGCGATTTCGTTCCAATTCACATTCCAGTAATATTCGGCATGCTAATTACATTGCCGGTTGCCAAATTGCATTATCTCTTATAGTTTCCGAGATATGGACTATCGATAATTTACACCTTAGGCTCTGCTTCTAACTTGGGCCCAAATTGTAAAATGGTCTTATCTATTGGCGATTTCGTTCCAATTCACATTCCAAGTAATATTCGGCATGCTAATTACATTGCCGGTTGCCAAATTGCATTATCTCTTATAGTTTCCGAGATATGGACTATCGATAATTTACACCTTAGGCTCTGCTTCTAACTTGGGCCCAAATTGTAAAATGGTCTTATCTATTGGCGATTTCGTTCCAATTCACATTCCAAGTAGTATTCGGCATGCTAATTACATTGCCGGTTGCCAAATTGCATTATCTCTTATAGTTTCCGAGATATGGACTATCGATAATTTACACCTTAGGCTCTGCTTCTAACTTGGGCCCAAATTGTAAAATGGTCTTATCTATTGGCGATTTCGTTCCAATTCACATTCCAAGTAATATTCGGCATGTTAATTAAATTGCCTGTTGCCAAATTGCATTATCTCTTATAGTTTCCGAGATATGGATTATCGATAATTTACACCTTAGGCTCTGCTTCTAACTTGGGCCCAAATTGTAAAATCGTCTTATCTATTGGCGATTTCGTTCCAATTCACATTCCAAGTAATATTCGGCATGCTAATTACATTGCCGGTTGCCAAATTGCATTATCTCTTATAGTTTCCGAGATATGGACTATCGATAATTTACACCTTAGGCTCTGCTTCTAACTTGGGCCCAAATTGTAAAATGGTCTTATCTATTGGCGATTTCGTTCCAATTCACATTCCAAGTAATATTCGGCATGCTAATTACATTGCCGGTTGCCAAATTGAATTATCTCCTATAGTTTCCGAGATATGGACTATCGATAATTTACACCTTAGGCTCTGCTTCTAACTTGGGCCCAAATTGTAAAATGGTCTTACCTATTGGCGATTTCGTTCCAATTCACATTCCAAGTAATATTCGGCATGCTAATTACATTGCCGGTGGCCAAGTTGCATTATCTCTTATAGTTTCCGAGATATGGACTATCGATAATTTACACCTTAGGCTCTGCTTCTAACTTGGGCCCAAATTGTAAAATGGTCTTATCTATTGGCGATTTCGTTCCAATTCACATTCCAAGTAATATTCGGCATGCAAATTACATTGCCGGTTCCCAAATTGCATTATCTCTTATAGTTTCCGAGATATGGACTATCGATTATTTTTAACCTTAGGCTCTGCTTCTAACTTGGGCCCAAAGTGTAAAATGGTCTTATCTATTGGCGATTTCGTTCCAATTCACATTCCAAGTAGTACTCGGCATGCTAATTACATTGCCGGTTGCCAAATTGCATTATCTCTTATAGTTTCCGAGATATGGACTATCGATAATTTACACCTTAGGCTCTGCTTCTAACTTGGGCAAAAATTGTAAAATGGTCTTATCTATTGGCGATTTCGTTCCAATTCACATTCCAAGTAATATTCGGCATGCTAATTACATTGCCGGTTGCCAAATTGCATTATCTCTTATAGTTTCCGAGATATGGACTATCGATAATTTACACCTTAGGCTCTGCTTCTAACTTGGGCCCAAATTGTAAAATGGTCTTATCTATTGGCGATTTCGTCCCAATTCACATTCCAAGTAATATTCGGCATGCTAATTACATTGCCGGTTGCGAAATTGCATTATCTCTTATAGTTTCCGAGATATGGACTATCGATAATTTACACCTTAGGCTCTGCTTCTAACTTGGGCCCAAATTGTAAAATGGTCTTATCTATTGGCGATTTCGTTCCAATTCACATTCCAAGTAATATTCGGCATGCTAATTACATTGCCGGTTGCCAAATTGCATTATCTCTTATAGTTTCCGAGATATGGACTATCGATAATTTACACCTTAGGCTCTGCTTCTGACTTGGGCCCAAATTGTAAAATGGTCTTATCTATTGGCGATTTCGTTCCAATTCACATTCCAAGTAATATTCGGCATGCTAATTACATTGCCGGTTGCCAAATTGCATTATCTCTTATAGTTTCCGAGATATGGACTATCGATAATTTACACCTTAGGTTCTGCTTCTAACTTGGGCCCAAATTGTAAAATGGTCTTATCTATTGGCGATTTCGTTCCAATTCACATTCCAAGTAGTATTCGGCATGCTAATTACTTTGCTGGTTGCCAAATTGCATTATCTCTTATAGTTTCCGAGATATGGACTATCGATTATTTTTAACCTTAGGCTCTGCTTCTAACTTGGGCCCAAACTGTAAAATGGTCTTATCTATTGGCGATTTCGTTCCAATTCACATTCCAAGTAGTATTCGGCATGCTAATTACATTGCCGGTTGCCAAATTGCATTATCTCTTATAGTTTCCGAGATATGGACTATCGATAATTTACACCTTAGGCTCTGCTTCTAACTTGGGCCCAAATTGTAAAATGGCCTTATCTATTGGCGATTTGGTTCCAATTCACATTCCAAGTAATATTCGGCATGCTAATTACATTGCCGGTTCCCAAATTGCATTATCTCTTATAGTTTCCGAGATATGGACTATCGATTATTTTTAACCTTAGGCTCTGCTTCTAACTTGGGCCCAAACTGTAAAATGGTCTTATCTATTGGCGATTTCTTTCCAATTCACATTCCAAGTAGTATTCGGCATGCTAATTACATTGCCGGTTGCCAAAATGCATTTTCTCTTATAGTTTCCGAGATATGGACTATCGATAATTTACACCTTAGGCTCTGCTTCTAACTTGGGCCCAAATTGTAAAATGGCCTTATCTATTGGCGATTTCGTTCCAATTCACATTCCAAGTAATATTCGGCATGCTAATTACATTGCCGGTTGCCAAATTGCATTATCTCTTATAGTTTCCGAGATATGGACTATCGATAATTTACACCTTAGGCTCTGCTTCTAACTTGGGCCCAAATTGTAAAATGGTCTTATCTATTGGCGATTTCGTCCCAATTCACATTCCAAGTAATATTCGGCATGCTAATTACATTGCCGGTTGCGAAATTGCATTATCTCTTATAGTTTCCGAGATATGGACTATCGATAATTTACACCTTAGGCTCTGCTTCTAACTTGGGCCCAAATTGTAAAATGGTCTTATCTATTGGCGATTTCGTTCCAATTCACATTCCAAGTAATATTCGGCATGCTAATTACATTGCCGGTTGCCAAATTGCATTATCTCTTTTAGTTTCCGAGATATGGACTATCGATCGATGGACGAACCTATTTACACCTTAGGCTCTGCTTCTAACTTGGGCCCAAATTGTAAAATGGTCTTATCTATTGGCGATTTCGTTCCAATTCACATTCCAAGTAATATTCGGCATGCTAATTACATTGCCGGTTGCGAAATTGCATTATCTCTTATAGTTTCCGAGATATGGACTATCGATAATTTACACCTTAGGCAGGTTCGTCCATCGATCGATGGACGAACCTGCTTCTAACTTGGGCCCAAATTGTAAAATGGTCTTATCTATTGGCGATTTCGTTCCAATTCACATTCCAAGTAATATTCGGCATGCTAATTACATTGCCGGTTGCCAAATTGCATTATCTCTTTTAGTTTCCGAGATATGGACTATCGATAATTTACACCTTAGGCTCTGCTTCTAACTTGGGCCCAAATTGTGAAATGGTCTTATCTATTGGCGATTTCGTTCCAATTCACATTCCAAGTATTATTCGGCATGCTAATTACATTGCCGGTTGCCAAATTGCATTATCTCTTATAGTTTCCGAGATATGGACTATCGATAATTTACACCTTAGGCTCTGCTTCTAACTTGGGCCCAAATTGTAAAATGGCCTTATCTATTGGCGATTTCGTTCCAATTCACATTCCAAGTAATATTCGGCATGCTAATTACATTGCCGGTGGCCAAATTGAATTATCTCTTATAGTTTCCGAGATATGGACTATCGATAATTTACACCTTAGGCTCTGCTTCTAACTTGGGCCCAAATTGTAAAATGGTCTTACCTATTGGCGATTTCGTTCCAATTCACATTCCAAGTAATATTCGGCATGCTAATTACATTGCCGGTTGCCAAATTGCATTATCTCTTATAGTTTCCGAGATATGGACTATCGATAATTTACACATTAGGCTCTGCTTCTAACCCAAATTGTAAAATGGTCTTATCTATTGGCGATTTCGTTCCAATTCACATTCCAAGTAATATTCGGCATGCTAATTACATTGCCGGTTGCCAAATTGCATTATCTCTTATAGTTTCCGAGATATGGACTATCGATAATTTACACCTTAGGCTCTGCTTCTAACTTGGGCCCAAATTGTAAAATGGTCTTCTCTATTGGCGATTTCGTTCCAATTCACATTCAAAGTAATATTCGGCATGCTAATTACATTGCCGGTTGCCAAATTGCATTATCTCTTATAGTTTCCGAGATACGGACTATCGATAATTTACACCTTAGGCTCTGCTTCTAACTTGGGCCCAAACTGTAAAATGGTCTTATCTATTGGCGATTTCGTTCCAATTCACATTCCAGTAATATTCGGCATGCTAATTACATTGCCGGTTGCCAAATTGCATTATCTCTTATAGTTTCCGAGATATGGACTATCGATAATTTACACCTTAGGCTCTGCTTCTAACTTGGGCCCAAATTGTAAAATGGTCTTATCTATTGGCGATTTCGTTCCAATTCACATTCCAAGTAATATTCGGCATGCTAATTACATTGCCGGTTGCCAAATTGCATTATCTCTTATAGTTTCCGAGATATGGACTATCGATAATTTACACCTTAGGCTCTGCTTCTAACTTGGGCCCAAATTGTAAAATGGTCTTATCTATTGGCGATTTCGTTCCAATTCACATTCCAAGTAGTATTCGGCATGCTAATTACATTGCCGGTTGCCAAATTGCATTATCTCTTATAGTTTCCGAGATATGGACTATCGATAATTTACACCTTAGGCTCTGCTTCTAACTTGGGCCCAAATTGTAAAATGGTCTTATCTATTGGCGATTTCGTTCCAATTCACATTCCAAGTAATATTCGGCATGTTAATTAAATTGCCGGTTGCCAAATTGCATTATCTCTTATAGTTTCCGAGATATGGATTATCGATAATTTACACCTTAGGCTCTGCTTCTAACTTGGGCCCAAATTGTAAAATCGTCTTATCTATTGGCGATTTCGTTCCAATTCACATTCCAAGTAATATTCGGCATGCTAATTACATTGCCGGTTGCCAAATTGCATTATCTCTTATAGTTTCCGAGATATGGACTATCGATAATTTACACCTTAGGCTCTGCTTCTAACTTGGGCCCAAATTGTAAAATGGTCTTATCTATTGGCGATTTCGTTCCAATTCACATTCCAAGTAATATTCGGCATGCTAATTACATTGCCGGTTGCCAAATTGAATTATCTCCTATAGTTTCCGAGATATGGACTATCGATAATTTACACCTTAGGCTCTGCTTCTAACTTGGGCCCAAATTGTAAAATGGTCTTACCTATTGGCGATTTCGTTCCAATTCACATTCCAAGTAATATTCGGCATGCTAATTACATTGCCGGTGGCCAAGTTGCATTATCTCTTATAGTTTCCGAGATATGGACTATCGATAATTTACACCTTAGGCTCTGCTTCTAACTTGGGCCCAAATTGTAAAATGGTCTTATCTATTGGCGATTTCGTTCCAATTCACATTCCAAGTAATATTCGGCATGCAAATTACATTGCCGGTTCCCAAATTGCATTATCTCTTATAGTTTCCGAGATATGGACTATCGATTATTTTTAACCTTAGGCTCTGCTTCTAACTTGGGCCCAAAGTGTAAAATGGTCTTATCTATTGGCGATTTCGTTCCAATTCACATTCCAAGTAGTACTCGGCATGCTAATTACATTGCCGGTTGCCAAATTGCATTATCTCTTATAGTTTCCGAGATATGGACTATCGATAATTTACACCTTAGGCTCTGCTTCTAACTTGGGCAAAAATTGTAAAATGGTCTTATCTATTGGCGATTTCGTTCCAATTCACATTCCAAGTAATATTCGGCATGCTAATTACATTGCCGGTTGCCAAATTGCATTATCTCTTATAGTTTCCGAGATATGGACTATCGATAATTTACACCTTAGGCTCTGCTTCTAACTTGGGCCCAAATTGTAAAATGGTCTTATCTATTGGCGATTTCGTCCCAATTCACATTCCAAGTAATATTCGGCATGCTAATTACATTGCCGGTTGCGAAATTGCATTATCTCTTATAGTTTCCGAGATATGGACTATCGATAATTTACACCTTAGGCTCTGCTTCTAACTTGGGCCCAAATTGTAAAATGGTCTTATCTATTGGCGATTTCGTTCCAATTCAAATTCCAAGTAATATTCGGCATGCTAATTACATTGCCGGTTGCCAAATTGCATTATCTCTTTTAGTTTCCGAGATATGGACTATCGATAATTTACACCTTAGGCTCTGCTTCTAACTTGGGCCCAAATTGTAAAATTTTCTTATCTATTGGCGATTTCGTTCCAATTCACATTCCAAGTAATATTCGGCATGCTAATTACATTGCCGGTTGCCAAATTGCATTATCTCTTATAGTTTCCGAGATATGGACTATCGATAATTTACACCTTAGGCTCTGCTTCTGACTGGGGCCCAAATTGTAAAATGGTCTTATCTATTGGCGATTTCGTTCCAATTCACATTCCAAGTAATATTCGGCATGCTAATTACATTGCCGGTTGCCAAATTGCATTATCTCTTATAGTTTCCGAGATATGGACTATCGATAATTTACACCTTAGGTTCTGCTTCTAACTTGGGCCCAAATTGTAAAATGGTCTTATCTATTGGCGATTTCGTTCCAATTCACATTCCAAGTAGTATTCGGCATGCTAATTACTTTGCTGGTTGCCAAATTGCATTATCTCTTATAGTTTCCGAGATATGGACTATCGATAATTTACACCTTAGGCTCTGCTTCTAACTTGGGCCCAAATTGTAAAATGGTCTTATCTATTGGCGATTTCGTTCCAATTCACATTCCAAGTAATATTCGGCATGCTAATTACATTGCCAGTTGCCAAATTGCATTATCTCATATAGTTTCCGAGATATGGACTATGGATAACTTACACCTTAGGCTCTGCTTCTAACTTGTGCCCAAATTGTAAAATGGTCTTATCTATTGGCGATTTCATTCCAATTCACATTCCAAGTAATATTCGGCATGCTAATTACATTGCCGGTGGCCAAGTTGCATTATCTCTTATAGTTTCCGAGATATGGACTATCGATAATTTACACCTTAGGCTCTGCTTCTAACTTGGGCCCAAATTGTAAAATGGTCTTACCTATTGGCGATTTCGTTCCAATTCACATTCCAAGTAATATTCGGCATGCTAATTACATTGCCGGTGGCCAAGTTGCATTATCTCTTATAGTTTCCGAGATATGGACTATCGATAATTTACACCTTAGGCTCTGCTTCTAACTTGGGCCCAAATTGTAAAATGGTCTTATCTATTGGCGATTTCGTTCCAATTCACATTCCAAGTAATATTCGGCATGCTAATTACATTGCCGGTTGCCAAATTGCATTATCTCTTATAGTTTCCGAGACATGGACTATCGATAATTTACACCTTAGGCTCTGCTTCTGACTTGGGCCCAAATTGTAAAATGGTCTTATCTATTGGCGATTTCGTTCCAATTCACATTCCAAGTAATATTCGGCATGCTAATTACATTGCCGGTTGCCAAATTGCATTATCTCTTATAGTTTCCGAGATATGGACTATCGATAATTTACACCTTAGGCTCTGCTTCTAACTTGGGCCCAAATTGTAAAATGGTCTTATCTATTGGCGATTTCGTTCCAATTCACATTCCAAGTAATATTCGGCATGCTAATTACATTGCCGGTTGCCAAATTGCATTATCTCTTATAGTTTCCGAGATATGGACTATCGATAATTTACACCTTAGGCTCTGCTTCTAACTTGGGCCCAAATTGTAAAATGGTCTTATCTATTGGCGATTTCGTTCCAATTCACATTCCAGTAATATTCGGCATGCTAATTACATTGCCGGTTGCCAAATTACATTATCTCTTATAGTTTCCGAGATATGGACTATCGATAATTTACACCTTAGGCTCTGCTTCTAACTTGGGCCCAAATTGTAAAATGGTCTTATCTATTGGCGATTTCGTTCCAATTCACATTCCAAGTAATATTCGGCATGCTAATTACATTGCCGGTTGCCAAATTGCATTATCTCTTATAGTTTCCGAGATATGGACTATCGATAATTTACACCTTAGGCTCTGCTTCTAACTTGGGCCCAAATTGTAAAATGGTCTTATCTATTGGCGATTTCGTTCCAATTCACATTCGAAGTAGTATTCGGCATGCTAATTACATTGCCGGTTGCCAAATTGCATTATCTCTTATAGTTTCCGAGATATGGACTATCGATAATTTACACCTTAGGCTCTGCTTCTAACTTGGGCCCAAATTGTAAAATGGTCTTATCTATTGGCGATTTCGTTCCAATTCACATTCCAAGTAATATTCGGCATGTTAATTAAATTGCCGGTTGCCAAATTGCATTATCTCTTATAGTTTCCGAGATATGGATTATCGATAATTTACACCTTAGGCTCTGCTTCTAACTTGGGCCCATATTGTAAAATCGTCTTATCTATTGGCGATTTCGTTCCAATTCACATTCCAAGTAATATTCGGCATGCTAATTACATTGCCGGTTGCCAAATTGCATTATCTCTTATAGTTTCCGAGATATGGACTATCGATAATTTACACCTTAGGCTCTGCTTCTAACTTGGGCCCAAATTGTAAAATGGTCTTATCTATTGGCGATTTCGTTCCAATTCACATTCCAAGTAATATTCGGCATGCTAATTACATTGCCGGTTGCCAAATTGAATTATCTCCTATAGTTTCCGAGATATGGACTATCTATAATTTACACCTTAGGCTCTGCTTCTAACTTGGGCCCAAATTGTAAAATGGTCTTACCTATTGGCGATTTCGTTCCAATTCACATTCCAAGTAATATTCGGCATGCTAATTACATTGCCGGTGGCCAAGTTGCATTATCTCTTATAGTTTCCGAGATATGGACTATCGATAATTTACACCTTAGGCTCTGCTTCTAACTTGGGCCCAAATTGTAAAATGGTCTTATCTATTGGCGATTTCGTTCCAATTCACATTCCAAGTAATATTCGGCATGCAAATTACATTGCCGGTTCCCAAATTGCATTATCTCTTATAGTTTCCGAGATATGGACTATCGATTATTTTTAACCTTAGGCTCTGCTTCTAACTTGGGCCCAAAGTGTAAAATGGTCTTATCTATTGGCGATTTCGTTCCAATTCACATTCCAAGTAGTACTCGGCATGCTAATTACATTGCCGGTTGCCAAATTGCATTATCTCTTATAGTTTCCGAGATATGGACTATCGATAATTTACACCTTAGGCTCTGCTTCTAACTTGGGCCCAAATTGTAAAATGGTCTTATCTATTGGCGATTTCGTTCCAATTCACATTCCAAGTAATATTCGGCATGCCTATTACATTGCCGGTTGCCAATTTGCATTATCTCTTATAGTTTCCGAGATATGGACTATCGATAATTTACACCTTAGGCTCTGCTTCTAACTTGGGCCCAAATTGTAAAATGGTCTTATCTATTGGCGATTTCGTCCCAATTCACATTCCAAGTAATATTCGGCATGCTAATTACATTGCCGGTTGCGAAATTGCATTATCTCTTATAGTTTCCGAGATATGGACTATCGATAATTTACACCTTAGGCTCTGCTTCTAACTTGGGCCCAAATTGTAAAATGGTCTTATCTATTGGCGATTTCGTTCCAATTCACATTCCAAGTAATATTCGGCATGCTAATTACATTGCCGGTTGCCAAATTGCATTATCTCTTTTAGTTTCCGAGATATGGACTATCGATAATTTACACCTTAGGCTCTGCTTCTAACTTGGGCCCAAATTGTAAAATGGTCTTATCTATTGGCGATTTCGTTCCAATTCACATTCCAAGTAATATTCGGCATGCTAATTACATTGCCGGTTGCCAAATTGCATTATCTCTTATAGTTTCCGAGACATGGACTATCGATAATTTACACCTTAGGCTCTGCTTCTGACTTGGGCCCAAATTGTAAAATGGTCTTATCTATTGGCGATTTCGTTCCAATTCACATTCCAAGTAATATTCGGCATGCTAATTACATTGCCGGTTGCCAAATTGCATTATCTCTTATAGTTTCCGAGATATGGACTATCGATAATTTACACCTTAGGCTCTGCTTCTAACTTGGGCCCAAATTGTAAAATGGTCTTATCTATTGGCGATTTCGTTCCAATTCACATTCCAAGTAATATTCGGCATGCTAATTACATTGCCGGTTGCCAAATTGCATTATCTCTTTTAGTTTCCGAGATATGGACTATCGATAATTTACACCTTAGGCTCTGCTTCTGACTTGGGCCCAAATTGTAAAATGGTCTTATCTATTGGCGATTTCGTTCCAATTCACATTCCAAGTAATATTCGGCATGCTAATTACATTGCCGGTTGCCAAATTGCATTATCTCTTATAGTTTCCGAGATATGGACTATCGATAATTTACACCTTAGGTTCTGCTTCTAACTTGGGCCCAAATTGTAAAATGGTCTTATCTATTGGCGATTTCGTTCCAATTCACATTCCAAGTAGTATTCGGCATGCTAATTACTTTGCTGGTTGCCAAATTGCATTATCTCTTATAGTTTCCGAGATATGGACTATCGATAATTTACACCTTAGGCTCTGCTTCTAACTTGGGCCCAAATTGTAAAATGGTCTTATCTATTGGCGATTTCGTTCCAATTCACATTCCAAGTAATATTCGGCATGCTAATTACATTGCCAGTTGCCAAATTGCATTATCTCATATAGTTTCCGAGATATGGACTATGGATAACTTACACCTTAGGCTCTGCTTCTAACTTGTGCCCAAATTGTAAAATGGTCTTATCTATTGGCGATTTCATTCCAATTCACATTCCAAGTAATATTCGGCATGCTAATTACATTGCCGGTGGCCAAGTTGCATTATCTCTTATAGTTTCCGAGATATGGACTATCGATAATTTACACCTTAGGCTCTGCTTCTAACTTGGGCCCAAATTGTAAAATGGTCTTATCTATTGGCGATTTCGTTCCAATTCACATTCCAAGTAGTATTCGGCATGCTAATTACATTGCCGGTTGCCAAATTGCATTATCTCTTATAGTTTCCGAGATATGGACTATCGATAATTTACACCTTAGGCTCTGCTTCTAACTTGGGCCCAAATTGTAAAATGGTCTTATCTATTGGCGATTTCGTTCCAATTCACATTCCAAGTAGTATTCGGCATGCTAATTACATTGCCGGTTGCCAAATTGCATTATCTCTTATAGTTTCCGAGATATGGACTATCGATAATTTACACCTTAGGCTCTGCTTCTAACTTGGGCCCAAATTGTAAAATGGTCTTATCTATTGGCGATTTCGTTCCAATTCACATTCCAAGTAATATTCGGCATGCTAATTACATTGCCAGTTGCCAAATTGCATTATCTCTTATAGTTTCCGAGATATGGACTATGGATAACTTACACCTTAAGCTCTGCTTCTAACTTGTGCCCAAATTGTAAAATGGTCTTATCTATTGGCGATTTCGTTCCAATTCACATTCCAAGTAATATTCGGCATGCAAATTACATTACCGGTGGCCAAGTTGCATTATCTCTTGTAGTTTCCGAGATATGGACTATCGATAATTTACACCTTAGGCTCTGCTTCTAACTTGGGCCCAAATTGTAAAATGGTCTTATCTATTGGCGATTTCGTTCCAATTCACATTCCATGTAATATTCGGCATGCTAATTACATTGCCGGTTGCCAAATTGCATTATCTCTTTTAGTTTCCGAGATATGGACTATCGATCATTTACACCTTAGGCTCTGCTTCTAACTTGGGCCCAAATTGTAAAATGGTCTTATCTATTGGCGATTTCGTCCCAATTCACATTCCAAGTAATATTCGGCATGCTAATTACATTGCCGGTTGCGAAATTGCATTATCTCTTATAGTTTCCGAGATATGGACTATCGATAATTTACACCTTAGGCTCTGCTTCTAACTTGGGCCCAAATTGTAAAATGGTCTTATCTATTGGCGATTTCGTTCCAATTCACATTCCAAGTAATATTCGGCATGCTAATTACATTGCCGGTTGCCAAATTGCATTATCTCTTTTAGTTTCCGAGATATGGACTATCGATCATTTACACCTTAGGCTCTGCTTCTAACTTGGGCCCAAATTGTAAAATGGTCTTATCTATTGGCGATTTCGTCCCAATTCACATTCCAAGTAATATTCGGCATGCTAATTACATTGCCGGTTGCGAAATTGCATTATCTCTTATAGTTTCCGAGATATGGACTATCGATAATTTACACCTTAGGCTCTGCTTCTAACTTGGGCCCAAATTGTAAAATGGTCTTATCTATTGACGATTTCGTTCCAATTCACATTCCAAGTAATATTCGGCATGCTAATTACATTGCCGGTTGCCAAATTGCATTATCTCTTTTAGTTTCCGAGATATGGACTATCGATAATTTACACCTTAGGCTCTGCTTCTAACTTGGGCCCAAATTGTGAAATGGTCTTATCTATTGGCGATTTCGTTCCAATTCACATTCCAAGTATTATTCGGCATGCTAATTACATTGCCGGTTGCCAAATTGCATTATCTCTTATAGTTTCCGAGATATGGACTATCGATAATTTACACCTTAGGCTCTGCTTCTAACTTGGGCCCAAATTGTAAAATGGCCTTATCTATTGGCGATTTCGTTCCAATTCACATTCCAAGTAATATTCGGCATGCTAATTACATTGCCGGTGGCCAAATTGAATTATCTCTTATAGTTTCCGAGATATGGACTATCGATAATTTACACCTTAGGCTCTGCTTCTAACTTGGGCCCAAATTGTAAAATGGTCTTACCTATTGGCGATTTCGTTCCAATTCACATTCCAAGTAATATTCGGCATGCTAATTACATTGCCGGTTGCCAAATTGCATTATCTCTTATAGTTTCCGAGATATGGACTATCGATAATTTACACCTTAGGCTCTGCTTCTAACCCAAATTGTAAAATGGTCTTATCTATTGGCGATTTCGTTCCAATTCACATTCCAAGTAATATTCGGCATGCTAATTACATTGCCGGTTGCCAAATTGCATTATCTCTTATAGTTTCCGAGATATGGACTATCGATAATTTACACCTTAGGCTCTGCTTCTAACTTGGGCCCAAATTGTAAAATGGTCTTCTCTATTGGCGATTTCGTTCCAATTCACATTCAAAGTAATATTCGGCATGCTAATTACATTGCCGGTTGCCAAATTGCATTATCTCTTATAGTTTCCGAGATATGGACTATCGATAATTTACACCTTAGGCTCTGCTTCTAACTTGGGCCCAAATTGTAAAATGGTCTTATCTATTGGCGATTTCGTTCCAATTCACATTCCAGTAATATTCGGCATGCTAATTACATTGCCGGTTGCCAAATTGCATTATCTCTTATAGTTTCCGAGATATGGACTATCGATAATTTACACCTTAGGCTCTGCTTCTAACTTGGGCCCAAATTGTAAAATGGTCTTATCTATTGGCGATTTCGTTCCAATTCACATTCCAAGTAATATTCGGCATGCTAATTACATTGCCGGTTGCCAAATTGCATTATCTCTTATAGTTTCCGAGATATGGACTATCGATAATTTACACCTTAGGCTCTGCTTCTAACTTGGGCCCAAATTGTAAAATGGTCTTATCTATTGGCGATTTCGTTCCAATTCACATTCCAAGTAGTATTCGGCATGCTAATTACATTGCCGGTTGCCAAATTGCATTATCTCTTATAGTTTCCGAGATATGGACTATCGATAATTTACACCTTAGGCTCTGCTTCTAACTTGGGCCCAAATTGTAAAATGGTCTTATCTATTGGCGATTTCGTTCCAATTCACATTCCAAGCAATATTCGGCATGTTAATTAAATTGCCGGTTGCCAAATTGCATTATCTCTTATAGTTTCCGAGATATGGATTATCGATAATTTACACCTTAGGCTCTGCTTCTAACTTGGGCCCAAATTGTAAAATCGTCTTATCTATTGGCGATTTCGTTCCAATTCACATTCCAAGTAATATTCGGCATGCTAATTACATTGCCGGTTGCCAAATTGCATTATCTCTTATAGTTTCCGAGATATGGACTATCGATAATTTACACCTTAGGCTCTGCTTCTAACTTGGGCCCAAATTGTAAAATGGTCTTATCTATTGGCGATTTCGTTCCAATTCACATTCCAAGTAATATTCGGCATGCTAATTACATTGCCGGTTGCCAAATTGAATTATCTCCTATAGTTTCCGAGATATGGACTATCGATAATTTACACCTTAGGCTCTGCTTCTAACTTGGGCCCAAATTGTAAAATGGTCTTACCTATTGGCGATTTCGTTCCAATTCACATTCCAAGTAATATTCGGCATGCTAATTACATTGCCGGTGGCCAAGTTGCATTATCTCTTATAGTTTCCGAGATATGGACTATCGATAATTTACACCTTAGGCTCTGCTTCTAACTTGGGCCCAAATTGTAAAATGGTCTTATCTATTGGCGATTTCGTTCCAATTCACATTCCAAGTAATATTCGGCATGCAAATTACATTGCCGGTTCCCAAATTGCATTATCTCTAATAGTTTCCGAGATATGGACTATCGATTATTTTTAACCTTAGGCTCTGCTTCTAACTTGGGCCCAAAGTGTAAAATGGTCTTATCTATTGGCGATTTCGTTCCAATTCACATTCCAAGTAGTACTCGGCATGCTAATTACATTGCCGGTTGCCAAATTGCATTATCTCTTATAGTTTCCGAGATATGGACTATCGATAATTTACACCTTAGGCTCTGCTTCTAACTTGGGCAAAAATTGTAAAATGGTCTTATCTATTGGCGATTTCGTTCCAATTCACATTCCAAGTAATATTCGGCATGCTAATTACATTGCCGGTTGCCAAATTGCATTATCTCTTATAGTTTCCGAGATATGGACTATCGATAATTTACACCTTAGGCTCTGCTTCTAACTTGGGCCCAAATTGTAAAATGGTCTTATCTATTGGCGATTTCGTCCCAATTCACATTCCAAGTAATATTCGGCATGCTAATTACATTGCCGGTTGCGAAATTGCATTATCTCTTATAGTTTCCGAGATATGGACTATCGATAATTTACACCTTAGGCTCTGCTTCTAACTTGGGCCCAAATTGTAAAATGGTCTTATCTATTGGCGATTTCGTTCCAATTCAAATTCCAAGTAATATTCGGCATGCTAATTACATTGCCGGTTGCCAAATTGCATTATCTCTTTTAGTTTCCGAGATATGGACTATCGATAATTTACACCTTAGGCTCTGCTTCTAACTTGGGCCCAAATTGTAAAATGGTCTTATCTATTGGCGATTTCGTTCCAATTCACATTCCAAGTAATATTCGGCATGCTAATTACATTGCCAGTTGCCAAATTGCATTATCTCATATAGTTTCCGAGATATGGACTATGGATAACTTACACCTTAGGCTCTGCTTCTAACTTGTGCCCAAATTGTAAAATGGTCTTATCTATTGGCGATTTCATTCCAATTCACATTCCAAGTAATATTCGGCATGCTAATTACATTGCCGGTGGCCAAGTTGCATTATCTCTTATAGTTTCCGAGATATGGACTATCGATAATTTACACCTTAGGCTCTGCTTCTAACTTGGGCCCAAATTGTAAAATGGTCTTACCTATTGGCGATTTCGTTCCAATTCACATTCCAAGTAATATTCGGCATGCTAATTACATTGCCGGTGGCCAAGTTGCATTATCTCTTATAGTTTCCGAGATATGGACTATCGATAATTTACACCTTAGGCTCTGCTTCTAACTTGGGCCCAAATTGTAAAATGGTCTTATCTATTGGCGATTTCGTTCCAATTCACATTCCAAGTAATATTCGGCATGCTAATTACATTGCCGGTTGCCAAATTGCATTATCTCTTATAGTTTCCGAGACATGGACTATCGATAATTTACACCTTAGGCTCTGCTTCTGACTTGGGCCCAAATTGTAAAATGGTCTTATCTATTGGCGATTTCGTTCCAATTCACATTCCAAGTAATATTCGGCATGCTAATTACATTGCCGGTTGCCAAATTGCATTATCTCTTATAGTTTCCGAGATATGGACTATCGATAATTTACACCTTAGGCTCTGCTTCTAACTTGGGCCCAAATTGTAAAATGGTCTTATCTATTGGCGATTTCGTTCCAATTCACATTCCAAGTAATATTCGGCATGCTAATTACATTGCCGGTTGCCAAATTGCATTATCTCTTATAGTTTCCGAGATATGGACTATCGATAATTTACACCTTAGGCTCTGCTTCTAACTTGGGCCCAAATTGTAAAATGGTCTTATCTATTGGCGATTTCGTTCCAATTCACATTCCAGTAATATTCGGCATGCGAATTACATTGCCGGTTGCCAAATTACATTATCTCTTATAGTTTCCGAGATATGGACTATCGATAATTTACACCTTAGGCTCTGCTTCTAACTTGGGCCCAAATTGTAAAATGGTCTTATCTATTGGCGATTTCGTTCCAATTCACATTCCAAGTAATATTCGGCATGCTAATTACATTGCCGGTTGCCAAATTGCATTATCTCTTATAGTTTCCGAGATATGGACTATCGATAATTTACACCTTAGGCTCTGCTTCTAACTTGGGCCCAAATTGTAAAATGGTCTTATCTATTGGCGATTTCGTTCCAATTCACATTCGAAGTAGTATTCGGCATGCTAATTACATTGCCGGTTGCCAAATTGCATTATCTCTTATAGTTTCCGAGATATGGACTATCGATAATTTACACCTTAGGCTCTGCTTCTAACTTGGGCCCAAATTGTAAAATGGTCTTATCTATTGGCGATTTCGTTCCAATTCACATTCCAAGTAATATTCGGCATGTTAATTAAATTGCCGGTTGCCAAATTGCATTATCTCTTATAGTTTCCGAGATATGGATTATCGATAATTTACACCTTAGGCTCTGCTTCTAACTTGGGCCCAAATTGTAAAATCGTCTTATCTATTGGCGATTTCGTTCCAATTCACATTCCAAGTAATATTCGGCATGCTAATTACATTGCCGGTTGCCAAATTGCATTATCTCTTATAGTTTCCGAGATATGGACTATCGATAATTTACACCTTAGGCTCTGCTTCTAACTTGGGCCCAAATTGTAAAATGGTCTTACCTATTGGCGATTTCGTTCCAATTCACATTCCAAGTAATATTCGGCATGCTAATTACATTGCCGGTGGCCAAGTTGCATTATCTCTTATAGTTTCCGAGATATGGACTATCGATAATTTACACCTTAGGCTCTGCTTCTAACTTGGGCCCAAATTGTAAAATGGTCTTATCTATTGGCGATTTCGTTCCAATTCACATTCCAAGTAATATTCGGCATGCTAATTACATTGCCGGTTGCCAAATTGCATTATCTCTTATAGTTTCCGAGATATGGACTATCGATAATTTACACCTTAGGCTCTGCTTCTAACTTGGGCCCAAATTGTAAAATGGTCTTCTCTATTGGCGATTTCGTTCCAATTCACATTCAAAGTAATATTCGGCATGCTAATTACATTGCCGGTTGCCAAATTGCATTATCTCTTATAGTTTCCGAGATATGGACTATCGATAATTTACACCTTAGGCTCTGCTTCTAACTTGGGCCCAAATTGTAAAATGGTCTTATCTATTGGCGATTTCGTTCCAATTCACATTCCAGTAATATTCGGCATGCTAATTACATTGCCGGTTGCCAAATTGCATTATCTCTTATAGTTTCCGAGATATGGACTATCGATAATTTACACCTTAGGCTCTGCTTCTAACTTGGGCCCAAATTGTAAAATGGTCTTATCTATTGGCGATTTCGTTCCAATTCACATTCCAAGTAATATTCGGCATGCTAATTACATTGCCGGTTGCCAAATTGCATTATCTCTTATAGTTTCCGAGATATGGACTATCGATAATTTACACCTTAGGCTCTGCTTCTAACTTGGGCCCAAATTGTAAAATGGTCTTATCTATTGGCGATTTCGTTCCAATTCACATTCCAAGTAATATTCGGCATGCTAATTACATTGCCGGTTGCCAAATTGCATTATCTCTTATAGTTTCCGAGATATGGACTATCGATAATTTACACCTTAGGCTCTGCTTCTAACTTGGGCCCAAATTGTAAAATGGTCTTATCTATTGGCGATTTCGTTCCAATTCACATTCCAAGTAGTATTCGGCATGCTAATTACATTGCCGGTTGCCAAATTGCATTATCTCTTATAGTTTCCGAGATATGGACTATCGATAATTTACACCTTAGGCTCTGCTTCTAACTTGGGCCCAAATTGTAAAATGGTCTTATCTATTGGCGATTTCGTTCCAATTCACATTCCAAGCAATATTCGGCATGTTAATTAAATTGCCGGTTGCCAAATTGCATTATCTCTTATAGTTTCCGAGATATGGATTATCGATAATTTACACCTTAGGCTCTGCTTCTAACTTGGGCCCAAATTGTAAAATCGTCTTATCTATTGGCGATTTCGTTCCAATTCACATTCCAAGTAATATTCGGCATGCTAATTACATTGCCGGTTGCCAAATTGCATTATCTCTTATAGTTTCCGAGATATGGACTATCGATAATTTACACCTTAGGCTCTGCTTCTAACTTGGGCCCAAATTGTAAAATGGTCTTATCTATTGGCGATTTCGTTCCAATTCACATTCCAAGTAATATTCGGCATGCTAATTACATTGCCGGTTGCCAAATTGAATTATCTCCTATAGTTTCCGAGATATGGACTATCGATAATTTACACCTTAGGCTCTGCTTCTAACTTGGGCCCAAATTGTAAAATGGTCTTACCTATTGGCGATTTCGTTCCAATTCACATTCCAAGTAATATTCGGCATGCTAATTACATTGCCGGTGGCCAAGTTGCATTATCTCTTATAGTTTCCGAGATATGGACTATCGATAATTTACACCTTAGGCTCTGCTTCTAACTTGGGCCCAAATTGTAAAATGGTCTTATCTATTGGCGATTTCGTTCCAATTCACATTCCAAGTAATATTCGGCATGCAAATTACATTGCCGGTTCCCAAATTGCATTATCTCTAATAGTTTCCGAGATATGGACTATCGATTATTTTTAACCTTAGGCTCTGCTTCTAACTTGGGCCCAAAGTGTAAAATGGTCTTATCTATTGGCGATTTCGTTCCAATTCACATTCCAAGTAGTACTCGGCATGCTAATTACATTGCCGGTTGCCAAATTGCATTATCTCTTATAGTTTCCGAGATATGGACTATCGATAATTTACACCTTAGGCTCTGCTTCTAACTTGGGCAAAAATTGTAAAATGGTCTTATCTATTGGCGATTTCGTTCCAATTCACATTCCAAGTAATATTCGGCATGCTAATTACATTGCCGGTTGCCAAATTGCATTATCTCTTATAGTTTCCGAGATATGGACTATCGATAATTTACACCTTAGGCTCTGCTTCTAACTTGGGCCCAAATTGTAAAATGGTCTTATCTATTGGCGATTTCGTCCCAATTCACATTCCAAGTAATATTCGGCATGCTAATTACATTGCCGGTTGCGAAATTGCATTATCTCTTATAGTTTCCGAGATATGGACTATCGATAATTTACACCTTAGGCTCTGCTTCTAACTTGGGCCCAAATTGTAAAATGGTCTTATCTATTGGCGATTTCGTTCCAATTCAAATTCCAAGTAATATTCGGCATGCTAATTACATTGCCGGTTGCCAAATTGCATTATCTCTTTTAGTTTCCGAGATATGGACTATCGATAATTTACACCTTAGGCTCTGCTTCTAACTTGGGCCCAAATTGTAAAATGGTCTTATCTATTGGCGATTTCGTTCCAATTCACATTCCAAGTAATATTCGGCATGCTAATTACATTGCCAGTTGCCAAATTGCATTATCTCATATAGTTTCCGAGATATGGACTATGGATAACTTACACCTTAGGCTCTGCTTCTAACTTGTGCCCAAATTGTAAAATGGTCTTATCTATTGGCGATTTCATTCCAATTCACATTCCAAGTAATATTCGGCATGCTAATTACATTGCCGGTGGCCAAGTTGCATTATCTCTTATAGTTTCCGAGATATGGACTATCGATAATTTACACCTTAGGCTCTGCTTCTAACTTGGGCCCAAATTGTAAAATGGTCTTACCTATTGGCGATTTCGTTCCAATTCACATTCCAAGTAATATTCGGCATGCTAATTACATTGCCGGTGGCCAAGTTGCATTATCTCTTATAGTTTCCGAGATATGGACTATCGATAATTTACACCTTAGGCTCTGCTTCTAACTTGGGCC
This sequence comes from Rhynchophorus ferrugineus, assembly GCF_030347505.1. Classification (NCBI taxonomy): domain Eukaryota; kingdom Metazoa; phylum Arthropoda; class Insecta; order Coleoptera; family Curculionidae; genus Rhynchophorus; species Rhynchophorus ferrugineus. Next base: position 3,215 of record NW_027472783.1, on the reverse strand, counting down.
CAAATTGTAAAATGGTCTTATCTATTGGCGATTTCGTTCCAATTCACATTCCAAGTAATATTCGGCATGCTAATTACATTGCCGGTTGCCAAATTGCATTATCTCTTATAGTTTCCGAGACATGGACTATCGATAATTTACACCTTAGGCTCTGCTTCTGACTTGGGCCCAAATTGTAAAATGGTCTTATCTATTGGCGATTTCGTTCCAATTCACATTCCAAGTAATATTCGGCATGCTAATTACATTGCCGGTTGCCAAATTGCATTATCTCTTATAGTTTCCGAGATATGGACTATCGATAATTTACACCTTAGGCTCTGCTTCTAACTTGGGCCCAAATTGTAAAATGGTCTTATCTATTGGCGATTTCGTTCCAATTCACATTCCAAGTAATATTCGGCATGCTAATTACATTGCCGGTTGCCAAATTGCATTATCTCTTATAGTTTCCGAGATATGGACTATCGATAATTTACACCTTAGGCTCTGCTTCTAACTTGGGCCCAAATTGTAAAATGGTCTTATCTATTGGCGATTTCGTTCCAATTCACATTCCAGTAATATTCGGCATGCGAATTACATTGCCGGTTGCCAAATTACATTATCTCTTATAGTTTCCGAGATATGGACTATCGATAATTTACACCTTAGGCTCTGCTTCTAACTTGGGCCCAAATTGTAAAATGGTCTTATCTATTGGCGATTTCGTTCCAATTCACATTCCAAGTAATATTCGGCATGCTAATTACATTGCCGGTTGCCAAATTGCATTATCTCTTATAGTTTCCGAGATATGGACTATCGATAATTTACACCTTAGGCTCTGCTTCTAACTTGGGCCCAAATTGTAAAATGGTCTTATCTATTGGCGATTTCGTTCCAATTCACATTCGAAGTAGTATTCGGCATGCTAATTACATTGCCGGTTGCCAAATTGCATTATCTCTTATAGTTTCCGAGATATGGACTATCGATAATTTACACCTTAGGCTCTGCTTCTAACTTGGGCCCAAATTGTAAAATGGTCTTATCTATTGGCGATTTCGTTCCAATTCACATTCCAAGTAATATTCGGCATGTTAATTAAATTGCCGGTTGCCAAATTGCATTATCTCTTATAGTTTCCGAGATATGGATTATCGATAATTTACACCTTAGGCTCTGCTTCTAACTTGGGCCCAAATTGTAAAATCGTCTTATCTATTGGCGATTTCGTTCCAATTCACATTCCAAGTAATATTCGGCATGCTAATTACATTGCCGGTTGCCAAATTGCATTATCTCTTATAGTTTCCGAGATATGGACTATCGATAATTTACACCTTAGGCTCTGCTTCTAACTTGGGCCCAAATTGTAAAATGGTCTTACCTATTGGCGATTTCGTTCCAATTCACATTCCAAGTAATATTCGGCATGCTAATTACATTGCCGGTGGCCAAGTTGCATTATCTCTTATAGTTTCCGAGATATGGACTATCGATAATTTACACCTTAGGCTCTGCTTCTAACTTGGGCCCAAATTGTAAAATGGTCTTATCTACTGGCGATTTCGTTCCAATTCACATTCCAAGTAATATTCGGCATGCAAATTACATTGCCGGTTCCCAAATTGCATTATCTCTTATAGTTTCCGAGATATGGACTATCGATTATTTTTAACCTTAGGCTCTGCTTCTAACTTGGGCCCAAAGTGTAAAATGGTCTTATCTATTGGCGATTTCGTTCCAATTCACATTCCAAGTAGTACTCGGCATGCTAATTACATTGCCGGTTGCCAAATTGCATTATCTCTTATAGTTTCCGAGATATGGACTATCGATAATTTACACCTTAGGCTCTGCTTCTAACTTGGGCCCAAATTGTAAAACGGTCTTATCTATTGGCGATTTCGTTCCAATTCACATTCCAAGTAATATTCGGCATGCTGACTACATTGCCGGTTGCCAAATTGCATTATCTCTTATAGTTTCCGAGATATGGACTATCGATAATTTACACCTTAGGCTCTGCTTCTAACTTGGGCCCAAATTGTAAAATGGTCTTATCTATTGGCGATTTCGTCCCAATTCACATTCCAAGTAATATTCGGCATGCTAATTACATTGCCGGTTGCGAAATTGCATTATCTCTTATAGTTTCCGAGATATGGACTATCGATAATTTACACCTTAGGCTCTGCTTCTAAGTTGGGCCCAAATTGTAAAATGGTCTTATCTATTGGCGATTTCGTTCCAATTCACATTCCAAGTAATATTCGGCATGCTAATTACATTGCCGGTTGCCAAATTGCATTATCTCTTTTAGTTTCCGAGATATGGACTATCGATAATTTACACCTTAGGCTCTGCTTCTAACTTGGGCCCAAATTGTAAAATGGTCTTATCTATTGGCGATTTCGTTCCAATTCACATTCCAAGTAATATTCGGCATGCTAATTACATTGCCGGTTGCCAAATTGCATTATCTCTTATAGTTTCCGAGATATGGACTATCGATAATTTACACCTTAGGCTCTGCTTCTGACTTGGGCCCAAATTGTAAAATGGTCTTATCTATTGGCGATTTCGTTCCAATTCACATTCCAAGTAATATTCGGCATGCTAATTACATTGCCGGTTGCCAAATTGCATTATCTCTTATAGTTTCCGAGATATGGACTATCGATAATTTACACCTTAGGTTCTGCTTCTAACTTGGGCCCAAATTGTAAAATGGTCTAATCTATTGGCGATTTCGTTCCAATTCACATTCCAAGTAGTATTCGGCATGCTAATTACTTTGCTGGTTGCCAAATTGCATTATCTCTTATAGTTTCCGAGATATGGACTATCGATAATTTACACCTTAGGCTCTGCTTCTAACTTGGGCCCAAATTGTAAAATGGTCTTATCTATTGGCGATTTCGTTCCAATTCACATTCCAAGTAATATTCGGCATGCTAATTACATTGCCAGTTGCCAAATTGCATTATCTCATATAGTTTCCGAGATATGGACTATGGATAACTTACACCTTAGGCTCTGCTTCTAACTTGTGCCCAAATTGTAAAATGGTCTTATCTATTGGCGATTTCATTCCAATTCACATTCCAAGTAATATTCGGCATGCTAATTACATTGCCGGTGGCCAAGTTGCATTATCTCTTATAGTTTCCGAGATATGGACTATCGATAATTTACACCTTAGGCTCTGCTTCTAACTTGGGCCCAAA